>NC_091386.1:1095000-1105000 GCF_038502225.1 Cherax quadricarinatus
GGTGAGGGACTGACTACCATGGTGGTGAACTGTTCTCCAGGCTGAGGGACTGACTACCATGGTGGTGAACTGTTCTCCAGGCTGAGGGACTGACTACCATGGTGGTGAACTGTTCTCCAGGCTGAGGGACTGACTACCATGGTGGTGAACTGTTCTCCAGGCGGAGGGACTGACTACCATGGTGGTGAACTGCTCTCCAGGCTCAGGGACTGACTACCATGGTGGTGAACTGTTCTCCAGGCGGAGGGACTGACTACCATGGTGGTGAACTGCTCTCCAGGCTCAGGGACTGACTACCATGGTGGTGAACTGTTCTCCAGGCTCAGGGACTAACTACCATGGTGGTGAACTGTTCTCCAGGCTGAGGGACTGACCACCATGGTGGTGAACTGTTCTCCAGGCTGAGGGACTGACTACCATGGTGGTGGACTGTTCTCCAGGCTGAGGGACTGACCACCATGGTGGTGAACTGTTCTCCAGGCTGAGGGACTGACTACCATGGTGGTGAACTGTTCTCCAGGCTGAGGGACTGACTACCATGGTGGTGAACTGTTCTCCAGGCTCAGGGACTAACTACCATGGTGGTGAACTGTTCTCCAGGCTGAGGGACTGACTACCATGGTGGTGAACTGTTCTCCAGGCTGAGGGACTGATCACCATGGTGGTGAACTGTTCTCCAGGCTGAGGGACTGATCACCATGGTGGTGAACTGTTCTCCAGGCTGAGGGACTGACTACCATGGTGGTGAACTGTTCTCCAGGCTGAGGGACTGATCACCATGGTGGTGAACTGTTCTCCAGGCTGAGGGACTGACTACCATGGTGGTGAACTGTTCTCCAGGTTGAGGGACTGACCACCATGGTGGTGAACTGTTCTCCAGGCTGAGGGACTGACCACCATGGTGGTGAACTGTTCTCCAGGCTGAGAGACTGACCACAATGGTGGTAAACTGTTCTCCAGGCTGAGGGACTGACCACAATGGTGGTGAACTTCTCCAGACTGAGGGACTGACTACCATGGTGGTGGACTGTTCTCCAGGCTGAGGGACTGACTACCATGGTGGTGGACTGTTCTCCAGGCTGAGGGACTGACCACCATGGTGGTGAACTGTTCTCCAGGCTGAGGGACTGACTACCATGGTGGTAAACTGTTCTCCAGGCTGAGGGACTGACCACAATGGTGGTGAACTTCTCCAGACTGAGGGACTGACTACCATGGTGGTGGACTGTTCTCCAGGCTGAGGGACTGACCACCATGGTGGTGAACTGTTCTCTAGGCTGAGGGACTGATTACCATGGTGGTAAACTGTTCTCCAGGCTGAGGGACTGACCACAATGGTGGTGAACTTCTCCAGACTGAGGGACTGACTACCATGGTGGTGGACTGTTCTCCAGGCTGAGGGACTGACCACCATGGTGGTGAACTGTTCTCTAGGCTGAGGGACTGACTACCATGGTGGTGGACTGTTCTCCAGGCTGAGGGACTGACCACCATGGTGGTGAACTGTTCTCCAGGCTGAGGGACTGACTACCATAGTGGTGAACTGTTCTCCAGGCTCAGGGACTAACTACCATGGTGGTGAACTGTTCTCCAGGCTCAGGGACTGACTACCATGGTGGTGAACTGTTCTTCAGGCTGAGGGACTAACTACCATGGTGAACTGTTCTCCAGGCTGAGGGACTGACTACCATGGTGGTGAACTGTTCTCCAGGCTGAGGGACTGACCACCATGGTGGTGAACTGTTCTCCAGGCTGAGGGACTGACTACCATGGTGGTGAACTGTTCTCCAGGCTGAGGGACTGACTACCATGGTGGTGAACTGTTCTCCATGCTGAGGGACTGACTACCATGGTGGTGAACTGTTCTCCAGGCTGAGGGACTGACTACCATGGTGGTGAACTGTTCTCCAGGCTGAGGGACTGACTACCATGGTGGTGAACTGTTCTCCAGGCTGAGGGACTGACTACCATGGTGGTGAACTGTTCTCCAGGCTGAGGGACTGACTACCATGGTGGTGAACTGTTCTCCAGGCTGAGGGACTGACTACCATGGTGGTGAACTGTTCTCCAGGCTGAGGGACTAACTACCATGGTGGTGAACTGTTCTCCAGGCTGAGGGACTGACTACCATGGTGGTGAACTGTTCTCCAGGCTGAGGGACTGACTACCATGGTGGTGAACTGTTCTCCAGGCTGAGGGACTGACTACCCCACCTTTTCCTCGCCACTACTACTGGACTGACAGTTATTGCTACAACAAGACTGACAGCTGTTACTACAATAACATACAATAAATACACCTCTCTCTCTCTCACTCTCTCTCTCTCTCTCTCTCTCTCTCTCACTCTCTCTCTCTCTCTCTCTCTCTCTCTCTCTCTCTCTCTCTCTCTCTCTCTCACTCTCTCTCTCTCTCTCTCTCTCTCTCTCTCTCTCTCTCACTCTCTCTCTCTCTCTCTCTCTCTCTCTCTCTCTCTCTCTCTCTCTCTCTCTCTCTCTCTCAGGCTAGCAGACAACCCACAAGGAAGTCAGTGATCATCTCATAAGAAGCCAAGCTGTCCACCACCACCCAAACACCCACCACCACCCACACATCTACCACTACCCACACACCCACCACCACCCACACACCCACCACCACCCACACACCCACCACCACCCACACACCCACCACCACCCACACATCTACCACTACCCACACACCCACCACCACCCACACACCCACCACCACCCACACATCTACCACTACCCACACACCCACCACCACCCACACACCCACCACCACCCACACACCCACCACCACCCACACACCCACCACCACCCAAACACCCACCACCACCCACACATCTACCACTACCCACACACCCACCACCACCCACACACCCACCACCACCCACACACCCACCACCACCCACACACCCACCACCACCCACACACCCACCCACCACCCACAAAAATCACACATTAATCTATGATTTCCTGAGCTCTGCCTCTCCACCGCCCATCCACTACCCCCCCCCACAACCACCGCCCACCCCCACACCCACCGCCCACCCACTACCCCCACAAGATACAATTTCTCTTGCTTGGCAGACTATTCCCACACCAATAGTAGTGAACCTAAACTATTTTACGTTCCCCATTGACTACCTCGTTGCCAGGTAGTCAATGCTTTAATATTTGTTTTAAAAAGTTCGTCACCTAGGCAGCAACAGCCTGATTGACCAGGTTGTGGGGGGTGAGAAGTATCCTGGAGCCTGTCAGGAGGGAGCAGACTACTACCACCACAGTAGCAGTGGCAGCAGCAGCAGGAGTGTGTCCTGGAGCAGAGTCCAGGAGTGTGGTCCTGGAGCAGAGTCCAGGAGTGTGTCCTGGAGCAGAGTCCAGGAGTGTGGTCCTGGAGCAGAGTCCAGGAGTGTGGTCCTGGAGTAGAGTACAGGAGTGTGTCCTGGAGCAGAGTCCAGGAGTGTGGTGGTGGAGCAGAGTCCAGGAGTGTGGTCCTGGAGCAGAGTCCAGGAGTGTGTCCTGGAGCAGAGTCCAGAAGTGTGGTCCTGGAGCAGAGTCCAGGAGTGTGGTCCTGGAGCAGAGTCCAGGAGTGTGGTCCTGAAGCAGAGTCCAGGAGTGTGTCCTGGAGCAGAGTCCAGAAGTGTGGTCCTGGAGCAGAGTCCAGGAGTGTGGTCCTGGAGCAGAGTTCAGGAGTGTGTCCTGGAGCAGAGTCCAGGAATGTGGTCCTGGAGCAGAGTCCAGGAGTGTGGTCCTGGAGCAGAGTCCAGGAGTGTAGTCCTGGAGCAGAGTCCAGGAGTGTAGTCCTGAAGCAGAGTCCAGGAGTGTGTCCTGGAGCAGAGTCCAGGAGTGTGGTCCTGGAGCAGAGTCCAGGAGTGTGGTCCTGGAGCAGAGTTCAGGAGTGTGTCCTGGAGCAGAGTCCAGGAGTGTAGTCCTGGAGCAGAGTCCAGGAGTGTAGTCCTGGAGCAGAGTCCAGGAGTGTAGTCCTGAAGCAGAGTCCAGGAGTGTGTCCTGGAGCAGAGTCCAGGAGTGTGGTCCTGGAGCAGAGTCCAGGAGTGTGGTCCTGGAGCAGAGTCCAGGAGTGTGGTCCTGGAGCTGAGTCCAGGAGTGTGTCCTGAAGCAGAGTCCAGGAGTGTGGTCCTGGAGCAGAGTCCAGGAGTGTGGTCCTGGAGCAGAGTCCAGGAGTGTGGTCCTGGAGCAGAGTACAGGAGTGTGTCCTGGAGGAGAGTCCAGGAGTGTGGTGCTGGAGCAGAGTCCAGGAGTGTGGTCCTGGAGCAGAGTCCAGGAGTGTGGTCCTGGAGCAGAGTCCAGGAGTGTGTCCTGGAGCAGAGTCCAGAAGTGTGGTCCTGGAGCAGAGTTCAGGAGTGTGGTCCTGGAGCAGAGTCCAGGAGTGTGGTCCTGGAGCAGAGTCCAGGAGTGTGTCCTGGAGCAGAGTCCAGAAGTGTGGTCCTGGAGCAGAGTCCAGGAGTGTGGTCCTGGAGCAGAGTCCAGGAGTGTGGTCCTGGAGCAGAGTCCAGAAGTGTGGTCCTGGAGCAGAGTCCAGGAGTGTAGTCCTGAAGCAGAGTCCAGGAGTGTGTCCTGGAGCAGAGTCCAGGAGTGTGGTCCTGGAGCAGAGTCCAGGAGTGTGGTCCTGGAGCAGAGTCCAGGAGTGTGGTCCTGGAGCAGAGTCCAGGAGTGTGTCCTGGAGCAGAGTCCAGGAGTGTGGTCCTGGAGCAGAGTCCAGGAGTGTGGTCCTGGAGCAGAGTCCAGGAGTGTGGTCCTGGAGCAGAGTCCAGGAGTGTGTCCTGGAGCAGAGTCCAGGAGTGTGTCCTGGAGGAGAGTCCAGGAGTGTGGTCCTGGAGCAGAGTCCAGGAGTGTGGTCCTGGAGGAGAGTCCAGGAGTGTGTCCTGGAGCAGAGTCCAGGAGTGTGGTCCTGGAGCAGAGTCCAGGAGTGTGGTCCTGGAGCAGAGTCCAGGAGTGCGTTCTGGAGCAGAGTCCAGGAGTGTGTCCTGGAGCAGAGTCCAGGAGTGTGGTCCTGGAGGAGAGTCCAGGAGTGTGTCCTGGAGCAGAGTCCAGGAGTGTGGTCCTGGAGCAGAGTCCAGGAGTGTGGTCCTGGAGCAGAGTCCAGGAGTGCGTCCTGGAGCAGAGTCCAGGAGTGTGGTCCTGGAGCAGAGTCCAGGAGTGTGGTCCTGGAGCAGAGTCCAGGAGTGTGGTCCTGGAGCAGAGTCCAGGAGTGTGGTCCTGGAGGAGAGTCCAGGAGTGTGGTCCTGGAGCAGAGTCCAGGAGTGTGGTCCTGGAGCAGAGTCCAGGAGTGTGGTCCTGGAGCAGAGTCCAGGAGTGCGTTCTGGAGCAGAGTCCAGGAGTGTGTCCTGGAGCAGAGTCCAGGAGTGTGGTCCTGGAGGAGAGTCCAGGAGTGTGTCCTGGAGCAGAGTCCAGGAGTGTGGTCCTGGAGCAGAGTCCAGGAGTGTGGTCCTGGAGCAGAGTCCAGGAGTGCGTCCTGGAGCAGAGTCCAGGAGTGTGGTCCTGGAGCAGAGTCCAGGAGTGTGGTCCTGGAGCAGAGTCCAGGAGTGTGGTCCTGGAGCAGAGTCCAGGAGTGTGGTCCTGGAGGAGAGTCCAGGAGTGTGGTCCTGGAGCAGAGTCCAGGAGTGTGGTCCTGGAGCAGAGTCCAGGAGTGTGGTCCTGGAGCAGAGTCCAGGTGTGTGTCCTGGAGCAGAGTCCAGGAGTGTGGTCCTGGAGCAGAGTCCAGGAGTGTGGTCCTGGAGCAGAGTCCAGGAGTGTGGTCCTGGAGCAGAGTCCAGGAGTGTGGTCCTGGAGCAGAGTCCAGGAGTGTGGTCCTGGAGCAGAGTCCAGGAGTGTGGTCCTGGAGCAGAGTGATGAGGACATCGCTGAACATACCACTGTGGTTCATTAGCTACGACAGCCAGCAGAGCTGGAGTTACTATTACCTGGGTTGTTACCATCTCTGGGGATAACGAGGGTAAGATGAGCGCCCTGATGTCTACCTTCAGAGAGGTCACTGGAATCTTGAAGAATCTAACGATTTAACAGCAACGAGGTAGTTAAGTGCCCACTATACCATGGAGAAAGCTGGTATAAAATACCCACATGATAGTTGGCGATATACCCCAGATATCTCCCATTATACTCACCACACCAAGACAGAGGTGACATTGCTTGGTCATCCAGGTTGTTGCTTGGTCAACCAGGCAAGCACCAGACAAGCCTGGTCCAGAGCCTGACTGCGGGGGTAGGAAAACTCTCGAAATCCATCCAAGGTATATTAGAAGTGTAGTAAGGGTGGTGTAGTGACCAATGATCAACTCACTGCTTGGTAAAATATTGCTTGTTATGTCGGCATCTGGTGCGTGACTGACTTCTCTTCTTGTACACACACACACACACACACACACACACACACACACACACACACACACACACACACACACACACACACACACACACAGGATCAATGTAGTCCACAGTCAACAAGATTCGTGTGTGTTCACCAGATCACTGCAGGATTTATATGGTAATATTGAAGGGCCGAGACATACACAATGGCTGTCTTCCCTTCCTTCTCTCTGGACACACACCCGTTCCCTCCCTCCACACACACCAGTGATCTGGACGAACAAATGGCAGAAAATTCCATACAGACACGAATGTCTGTATGAAAGTCCGTGCTGGTCTGCCAGCACGGACTTCCTTGTGTGGTCAGGCAAGCTATACGAATGATAATGAGACACAGAGTAAGAATGAGGATCAGAATGAGAAACAGGAGTGGCGCCAGGATCCTGCCTTCGGGGTAACTGAAAATTTCACGCTATTTCCTATTTGTCTATTTGTTATCGTTTGCTATCACTATGATAACAGTGTGTCTTAGTGACCCACGATGACCTGTGATATACAGGTCACATTTTTCTATAATTTGTCGTCTTCCAGACTCTCAAACACTGTTATTATGTGTGATGTTAGCGCCACTGACCTGCATTTTTATCCAGAGATCTACTGCCACCTATGTACAGGGGAGAGCTGAGGTTTCTAGCACCTGTGGAATGTCGCTTATACCTAAGCTCTTCCTACGAAGTATACCAAGTGCTCCTTGTAGACTGGTATACCTTCAATATACCTCTGTTTTACTCTTTTGTACATTGTGTTCCAGTCTCCTGTACTGACAGAACCATTCTGGGTTTCTGTGTTCCAGTCTCCTGTACTGACAGAACCATTCTGGGTTTCTGTGTTCCAGTCTCCTGTACTGACAGAACCATTCTGGAGTTCTGTGTTCCAGTCTCCTGTACCGACAGAACCATTCTGGAGTTCTGTGTTCCAGTCTCCTGTACTGACAGAACCATTCTGGAGTTCTGTGTTCCAGTCTCCTGTACTGACAGAACCATTCTGGCGTTCTGTGTTCCAGTCTCCTGTACTGACAGAACCATTCTGGAGTTCTGTGTTCCAGTCTCCTGTACTGACAGAACCATTCTGGCGTTCTGTGTTCCAGTCTCCTGTACTGACAGAACCATTCTGAAGTTCTGTGTTCCAGTCTCCTGTACTGACAACCATTCTGGAGTTCTGTGTTCCAGTCTCCTGTACTGACAGAACCATTCTGGAGTTCTGGGTTCCAGTCTCCTGTACTGACAGAACCATTCTGGAGTTTTGTGTTCCAGTCTCCTGTACTGACAGAACCATTCTGGAGTTCTGGGTTCCAGTCTCCTGTACTGACAGAACCATTCTGGAGTTCTGTGTTCCAGTCTCCTGTACTGACAGAACCATTCTGGAGTTCTGTGTTCCAGTCTCCTGTACTGACAGAACCATTCTGGAGTTCTGTGTTCCAGTCTCCTGTACTGACAGAACCATTCTGGCGTTCTGTGTTCCAGTCTCCTGTACTGACAGAACCATTCTGGAGTTCTGTGTTCCAGTCTCCTGTATTGACAGAACCATCCTGGATTTCTGTGTTCCAGTCTCCTGTACTGACAGAACCATTCTGGAGTTCTGTGTTCCAGTCTCCTGTACTGACAGAACAATTCTGGCGTTCTGTGTTCCAGTCTCCTGTACTGACAGAACCATTCTGGAGTTCTGTGTTCCAGTCTCCTGTACTGACAGAACCATTCTGGCGTTCTGTGTTCCAGTCTCCTGTACTGACAGAACCATTCTGGCGTTCTGTGTTCCAGTCTCCTGTACTGACAGAACCATTCTGGCGTTCTGTGTTCCAGTCTCCTGTACTGACAGAACCATTCTGGCGTTCTGTGTTCCAGTCTCCTGTACTGACAGAACCATTCTGGAGTTCGGTGTTCCAGTCTCCTGTACTGACAGAACCATTCTGGCGTTCTGTGTTCCAGTCTCCTGTACTGACAGAACCATTCTGCAGTTCTGTGTTCCAGTCTCCTGTACTGGCAGAACCATTCTGGAGTTCTGTGTTCCAGTCTCCTGTACTGAAAGAACCATTCTGGAGTTCTGTGTTCCAGTCTCCTGTACCGACAGAACCATTCTGGAGTTCTGTGTTCCAGTCTCCTGTACTGACAGAACCATTCTGGAGTTCTGTGTTCCAGTCTCCTGTACTGACAGAACCATTCTGGCGTTCTGTGTTCCAGTCTCCTGTACTGACAGAACCATTCTGGGTTTCTGTGTTCCAGTCTCCTGTACTGACAGAACCATTCTGGAGTTCTGTGTTCCAGTCTCCTGTACCGACAGAACCATTCTGGAGTTCTGTGTTCCAGTCTCCTGTACTGACAGAACCATTCTGGAGTTCTGTGTTCCAGTCTCCTGTACTGACAGAACCATTCTGGCGTTCTGTGTTCCAGTCTCCTGTACTGACAGAACCATTCTGGAGTTCTGTGTTCCAGTCTCCTGTACTGACAGAACCATTCTGGCGTTCTGTGTTCCAGTCTCCTGTACTGACAGAACCATTCTGAAGTTCTGTGTTCCAGTCTCCTGTACTGACAGAACCATTCTGGAGTTCTGTGTTCCAGTCTCCTGTACTGACAGAACCATTCTGGAGTTCTGGGTTCCAGTCTCCTGTACTGACAGAACCATTCTGGAGTTTTGTGTTCCAGTCTCCTGTACTGACAGAACCATTCTGGAGTTCTGGGTTCCAGTCTCCTGTACTGACAGAACCATTCTGGAGTTCTGTGTTCCAGTCTCCTGTACTGACAGAACCATTCTGGAGTTCTGTGTTCCAGTCTCCTGTACTGACAGAACCATTCTGGAGTTCTGTGTTCCAGTCTCCTGTACTGACAGAACCATTCTGGCGTTCTGTGTTCCAGTCTCCTGTACTGACAGAACCATTCTGGAGTTCTGTGTTCCAGTCTCCTGTATTGACAGAACCATCCTGGATTTCTGTGTTCCAGTCTCCTGTACTGACAGAACCATTCTGGAGTTCTGTGTTCCAGTCTCCTGTACTGACAGAACAATTCTGGCGTTCTGTGTTCCAGTCTCCTGTACTGACAGAACCATTCTGGAGTTCTGTGTTCCAGTCTCCTGTACTGACAGAACCATTCTGGCGTTCTGTGTTCCAGTCTCCTGTACTGACAGAACCATTCTGGCGTTCTGTGTTCCAGTCTCCTGTACTGACAGAACCATTCTGGCGTTCTGTGTTCCAGTCTCCTGTACTGACAGAACCATTCTGGAGTTCTGTGTTCCAGTCTCCTGTACTGGCAGAATCATTCTGGAGTTCTGTGTTCCAGTCTCCTGTACTGACAGAACCATTCTGGATTTCTTGAACGCTGTCCCCCTGTAATTTGGACTGATGAAGTTGGACTGGCTGGCGAAACGTTTCCCAAATATTGCACAACTGTCTTATTTTTCAAAGTATTTGTATACATTGTACGTTTCTGAACAGTACGTACCTGAACAGTACGTACCTGAACAGTACGTACTTGAACCCAGCCTTTACACGTACTGGTGCGGGTTAAGAGTCCTTTCCCGGAGGACGTCTGACAGCTAAGGACGGAACTATTGAACTAGTGAATCTTAAACTTCAAGGCCCCTAATCCCGGTGGGGCCCCCATAACAGTTCAAGCTTCAAT
>NC_091386.1:1112500-1115000 GCF_038502225.1 Cherax quadricarinatus
ATCCACAGGATGGATATGAGGTGCACAAACTAGCTACTACCATCCACAGGATGGATATGAGGTGCACAAACTAGCTACTACCATCCACAGGATGGATATGAGGTGCACAAACTAGCTACTACCATCCACAGGATGGATATGAGGTGCACAAACTAGCTACTACCATCCACAGGATGGATATGAGGTGCACAAACTAGCTACTACCATCCACAGGATGGATATGAGGTGCACAAACTAGCTACTACCATCCACAGGATGGATATGAGATACACAAACTAGCTACTACCATCCACAGGATGGATATGAGGTGCACAAACTAGCCACTGCCATCCACAGGACGGTTATGAGGTGCACAAACTAGCCACTGCCATCCACAGGATGGATATGAGGTGCACAAACTAGCCACTGCCATCCACAGGATGGATATGAGGTGCACAAACTAGCTACTACCATCCACAGGATGGATATGAGATACACAAACTAGCTACTACCATCCACAGGATGGATATGAGGTGCACAAACTAGCCACTGCCATCCACAGGACGGATATGAGGTGCACAAACTAGCCACTGCCATCCACAGGACGGTTATGAGGTGCACAAACTAGCTACTACCATCCACAGGATGGATATGAGATACACAAACTAGCCACTGCCATCCACAGGATGGATGTGAGATACACAAACTAGCCACTGCCATCCACAGGATGGATGTGAGATACACAAACTAGCCACTGCCATCCACAGGATGGATGTGAGGTGCACAAACTAGCCACTGCCATCCACAGGATGGATGTGAGGTGCACAAACTAGCCACTGCCATCCACAGGATGGATATGAGGTGCACAAACTAGCTACTACCATCCACAGGATGGATATGAGATACACAAACTAGCCACTGCCATCCACAGGATGGATGTGAGATACACAAACTAGCCACTGCCATCCACAGGATGGATATGAGATGCATAAACTAGCTACTACCATCCACAGGATGGATATGAGATACACAAACTAGCCACTGCCATCCACAGGATGGATGTGAGGTGCACAAACTAGCGGATTCAGCAGCAAAAATCAAGAGGACTTGGAAACTGACACGTCTGATCTGTAAGTCTGAGTAACGGAAATATCTCCAGAGATTATTTGCATACATATAAAAGGTGTGTGTACGTGTGTGTACGTGCTTAAGGTGCATGTGTGTGTGTACGTGTGTGTACGTGCTTAAGGTGCATGTGTGTGTGTACGTGTGTGCTTGGTAAGTGGGCGAGGGTGTGTTTGTATGTTCGTTTTTTTTGCAACACCTGCCATCACTGATCACTGACTTTCTCCTTATCATGTATCAGACTGGAATTACCATGACCACCTGTGACGCTCTCTCACGCAGCTGCACACACACACACACACACACACACACACACACACACACACACACACACACACACACACACACACACACACACATACATACACACGGTGGATAGGGACAGGATGTTCATGAGAGGGGACACAGCAACAAGGGGACACAGCAACAAGGGGACACAGCAACAAGGGGACACAGCAACAAGGGGACACAGCAACAAGGGGACACAGCAACAAGGGGACACAGCAACAAGGGGACACAGCAGGAAGTTTAAGACTCAGATGAATCACAGGGATGTTAGGAAGTATTTCTTCAGTCACAGAGTTGTCAGGAAGTGTAACAGTCTGGTAAGTGATGTAGTGGAGGTAGGAACCATACATAGCTTTAAGAAGAGGTATGATAAAGCTCATGGAGCAGGGAGAGTGACCTAGTAGCGACCAGTGAAGAGGCGGGGCCAGGAGCTGAGTCTTGACCCCTGCAGCCACAAATGGGTGAGTACACACACACACACATACGGTGGATAGGGACAGGATGTTCCAGAGATGGGACACAGCAACAAGGGGACACAGCAACAAGGGGACACAGCAACAAGGGGACACAGCAACAAGGGGACACAGCAACAAGGGGCCACAGCAGCAAGGGGACACAGCAACAAGGGGACACAGCAACAAGGGGACACAGCAACAAGGGACACAACAACAAGGGGACACAGCAACAAGGGGACACAGCAACAAGGGGACACAGCAACAAGGGGCCACAGCAGCAAGGGGACACAGCAACAAGGGGACACAGCAACAAGGGGACACAGCAACAAGGGGACACAGCAACAAGGGGCCACATCTGGAAGTTGAAGACTCAAATGAGTCACAAGGATGTTAGGAAGTATTTCTTCAGCCACTGAGTTAAGTAGAACACTCTGGAGAGTGACGTAGGAGAGACAGGATCCATACATTAGTTATACTCGCGTTCGTTCATCTTACAACACGCTCTAAGATGCTCTGGGAGACAAAATGCGGATGCAGTATACACAGACTTTGCGACGAAAGTCTTTGACTAAGTGTCATCATGGTGTAATACCTGGACGAGTCTACCTGGAGGGTATTCCGGGGATCAACGCCCCTGCGGCCCGGTCCACGAC
>NC_091386.1:1120000-1130000 GCF_038502225.1 Cherax quadricarinatus
TGTCTGTGTCTAGAATTAACAATAACATTAATAATAAATCTTAATATGACAGTAATAAAGTCAGAAGCCTGAGTATATCTATAGCCCAAGTCTACCAATATTAACAACCACTTACCATCACCACATTCACCACAACTGCTATCCCCTACCACTTACAACATCCACTACCCACCAACACCACAACTGCTATCCCCTACCACTTACAACATCCACTACCTACCAACACCACAACTGCTATCCCCTACCACTTACAACATCCACTACCCACCAACACCACAACTGCTATCCCCTACCACTTACAACATCCACTACCCACCAACACCACAACTGCTATCCCCTACCACTTACAACATCCACTACCCACCAACACCACAACTGCTATCCCCTACCACTTACAACATCCACTACCCACCAACACCACAACTGCTATCCCTTACCACTTACAACATCCACTACCCACCAACACCACAACTGCTATCCCCTACCACTTACAACATCCACTACCCACCAACACCACAACTGCTATCCCCTACCACTTACAACATCCACTACCCACCAACACCACAACTGCTATCCCCTACCACTTACAACATTCACTACCCACCAACACCACAACTGCTATCCCCTACCACTTACAATATCCACTGCAAATCACCACCACCACGACTATCCCCTAACACTTACAACATCCACAACCAATCACCACCACCACGACTATCCCCTAACACTTACAACATCCACTACCAATCACCACCACCACGACTGCTATCCCCTACCACTTACAACATCCACTATCACCACCACCATCAACAGAGAACCGTAATGTACAGGAGCAGTGACCTACACTTACACACAAAACTACCACTGCCACGCTGTCACTTCTGGTCCACACAGTCCCCAAAGACACACTCAACACTAACTATCCACTTGGAAAAATCTACAGACAATTTCACGATTACACAAACAAATCACGAGTCACCAAGACAAATTAAAATAACTAGGAGGAGAAAAATGGTACAAAATACCATTTGTTGGAGAAATATTCACCAACGCAGAATTATGACAACATTTAGCCCACACATTGTGTTTCAGACTTGTTTGTGACTAGAGGCAGTACAGGTTGGTAGTGTTATCAACACCAGGGTACCAGACTAGAGGCAGTACAGGTTGGTAGTGTTATCAACACCTCAGGGTACCAGACTAGAGGAAGTACAGGTTGGTAGTGTTATCAACACCAGGGTACCACACTAGAGGCAGTACAGGTTGGTAGTGTTATCAACACCAGGGTACCAGACTAGAGGCAGTACAGGTTGGTAGTGTTATCAACACCAGGGTACCAGACTAGAGGCAGTACAGGTTGGTAGTGTTATCAACACCAGGGTACCAGACTAGAGGCAGTACAGGTTGGTAGTGTTATCAACACCAGGGTACCACACTAGAGGCAGTACAGGTTGGTAGTGTTATCAACACCTCAGGGTACCACACTAGAGGCAGTACAGGTTGGTAGTGTTATCAACACCAGGGTACCACACTAGAGGCAGTACAGGTTGGTAGTGTTATCAACACCAGGGTACCACACTAGAGGCAGTACAGGTTGGTAGTGTTATCAACACCAGGGTACCACACTAGAGGCAGTACAGGTTGGTAGTGTTATCAACACCTCAGGGTACCAGACTAGAGGCAGTACAGGTTGGTAGTGTTATCAACACCAGGGTACCAGACTAGAGGCATTACAGGTTGGTAGTGTTATCAACACCAGGGTACCAGACTAGAGGCAGTACAGGTTGGTAGTGTTATCAACACCAGGGTACCAGACTAGAGGCAGTACAGGTTGGTAGTGTTATCAACACCTCAGAGTACCACACTAGAGGCAGTACAGGTTGGTGGTGTTATCAACACCAGGGTACCAGACTAGAGGCAGTACAGGTTGGTAGTGTTATCAACACCTCAGGGTACCAGACTAGAGGCAGTACAGGTTGGTAGTGTTATCAACACCAGGGTACCAGACTAGAGGCAGTACAGGTTGGTAGTGTTATCAACACCAGGGTACCAGACTAGAGGCAGTACAGGTTGGTAGTGTTATCAACACCTCAGGGTACCAGACTAGAGGCAGTACAGGTTGGTGGTGTTATCAACACCAGGGTACCAGACTAGAGGCAGTACAGGTTGGTAGTGTTATCAACACCTCAGGGTACCAGACTAGAGGCAGTACAGGTTGGTAGTGTTATCAACACCAGGGTACCAGACTAGAGGCAGTACAGGTTGGTAGTGTTATCAACACCAGGGTACCAGACTAGAGGCAGTACAGGTTGGTAGTGTTATCAACACCTCAGGGTACCAGACTAGAGGCAGTACAGGTTGGTAGTGTTATCAACACCAGGGTACCACACTAGAGGCAGTACAGGTTGGTAGTGTTATCAACACCAGGGTACCAGACTAGAGGCAGTACAGGTTGGTAGTGTTATCAACACCAGGGTACCAGACTAGAGGCAGTACAGGTTGGTGGTGTTATCAACACCTCAGGGTACCACACTAGAGGCAGTACAGGTTGGTAGTGTTATCAACACCAGGGTACCAGACTAGAGGCAGTACAGGTTGGTAGTGTTATCAACACCTCAGGGTACCAGACTAGAGGCAGTACAGGTTGGTAGTGTTATCAACACCTCAGGGTACCAGACTAGAGGCAGTACAGGTTGGTAGTGTTATCAACACCTCAGGGTACCAGACTAGAGGCAGTACAGGTTGGTAGTGTTATCAACACCTCAGGGTACCACACTAGAGGCAGTACAGGTTGGTAGTGTTATCAACACCAGGGTACCAGACTAGAGGCAGTACAGGTTGGTAGTGTTATCAACACCTCAGGGTACCAGACTAGAGGCAGTACAGGTTGGTAGTGTTATCAACACCAGGGTACCAGACTAGAGGCAGTACAGGTTGGTAGTGTTATCAACACCAGGGTACCAGACTAGAGGCAGTACAGGTTGGTAGTGTTATCAACACCAGGGTACCAGACTAGAGGCAGTACAGGTTGGTAGTCTTATCAACACCAGGGTACCAGACTAAAGGCAGTACAGGTTGGTACTGTTATCAACACCAGGGTACCAGACTAGAGGCAGTACAGGTTGGTAGTGTTATCAACACCAGGGTACCAGACTAGAGGCAGTACAGGTTGGTAGTGTTATCAACACCAGGGTACCAGACTAGAGGCAGTACAGGTTGGTAGTGTTATCAACACCTCAGGGTACCACACTAGAGGCAGTACAGGTTGGTAGTGTTATCAACACCTCAGGGTACCAGACTAGAGGAAGTACAGGTTGGTAGTGTTATCAACACCAGGGTACCAGACTAGAGGCAGTACAGGTTGGTAGTGTTATCAACACCTCAGGGTACCACACTAGAGGCAGTACAGGTTGGTAGTGTTATCAACACCTCAGGGTACCACACTAGAGGCAGTACAGGTTGGTAGTGTTATCAACACCTCAGGGTACCACACTAGAGGCAGTACAGGTTGGTAGTGTTATCAACACCTCAGGGTACCAGACTAGAGGCAGTACAGGTTGGTAGTGTTATCAACACCTCAGGGTACCACACTAGAGGCAGTACAGGTTGGTAGTGTTATCAACACCTCAGGGTGCCAGACTAGAGGCAGTACAGGTTGGTAGTGTTATCAACACCTCAGGGTACCAGACAAGAGGCAGTACAGGTTGGTAGTGTTATCAACACCTCAGGGTACCACACTAGAGGCAGTACAGGTTGGTAGTGTTATCAACACCTCAGGGTACCACACTAGAAGCAGTACAGGTTGGTAGTGTTGTCAACACCTCAGGGTACCACACTAGAGGCAGTACAGGTTGGTAGTGTTATCAACACCTCAGGGTGCCAGACTAGAGGCAGTACAGGTTGGTAGTGTTATCAACACCTCAGGGTACCAGACAAGAGGCAGTACAGGTTGGTAGTGTTATCAACACCTCAGGGTACCACACTAGAGGCAGTACAGGTTGGTAGTGTTATCAACACCTCAGGGTACCACACTAGAAGCAGTACAGGTTGGTAGTGTTATCAACACCTCAGGGTACCAGACTAGAGGCAGTACAGGTTGGTAGTGTTATCAACACCAGGGTACCACACTAGAGGCAGTACAGGTTGGTAGTGTTATCAACACCAGGGTACCAGACTAGAGGCAGTACAGGTTGGTAGTGTTATCAACACCAGGGTACCAGACTAGAGGCAGTACAGGTTGGTGGTGTTATCAACACCTCAGGGTACCACACTAGAGGCAGTACAGGTTGGTAGTGTTATCAACACCAGGGTACCAGACTAGAGGCAGTACAGGTTGGTAGTGTTATCAACACCTCAGGGTACCAGACTAGAGGCAGTACAGGTTGGTAGTGTTATCAACACCTCAGGGTACCAGACTAGAGGCAGTACAGGTTGGTAGTGTTATCAACACCTCAGGGTACCAGACTAGAGGCAGTACAGGTTGGTAGTGTTATCAACACCTCAGGGTACCACACTAGAGGCAGTACAGGTTGGTAGTGTTATCAACACCAGGGTACCAGACTAGAGGCAGTACAGGTTGGTAGTGTTATCAACACCTCAGGGTACCAGACTAGAGGCAGTACAGGTTGGTAGTGTTATCAACACCAGGGTACCAGACTAGAGGCAGTACAGGTTGGTAGTGTTATCAACACCAGGGTACCAGACTAGAGGCAGTACAGGTTGGTAGTGTTATCAACACCAGGGTACCAGACTAGAGGCAGTACAGGTTGGTAGTCTTATCAACACCAGGGTACCAGACTAGAGGCAGTACAGGTTGGTACTGTTATCAACACCAGGGTACCAGACTAGAGGCAGTACAGGTTGGTAGTGTTATCAACACCAGGGTACCAGACTAGAGGCAGTACAGGTTGGTAGTGTTATCAACACCAGGGTACCAGACTAGAGGCAGTACAGGTTGGTAGTGTTATCAACACCTCAGGGTACCACACTAGAGGCAGTACAGGTTGGTAGTGTTATCAACACCTCAGGGTACCAGACTAGAGGAAGTACAGGTTGGTAGTGTTATCAACACCAGGGTACCAGACTAGAGGCAGTACAGGTTGGTAGTGTTATCAACACCTCAGGGTACCACACTAGAGGCAGTACAGGTTGGTAGTGTTATCAACACCTCAGGGTACCACACTAGAGGCAGTACAGGTTGGTAGTGTTATCAACACCTCAGGGTACCACACTAGAGGCAGTACAGGTTGGTAGTGTTATCAACACCTCAGGGTACCAGACTAGAGGCAGTACAGGTTGGTAGTGTTATCAACACCTCAGGGTACCACACTAGAGGCAGTACAGGTTGGTAGTGTTATCAACACCTCAGGGTGCCAGACTAGAGGCAGTACAGGTTGGTAGTGTTATCAACACCTCAGGGTACCAGACAAGAGGCAGTACAGGTTGGTAGTGTTATCAACACCTCAGGGTACCACACTAGAGGCAGTACAGGTTGGTAGTGTTATCAACACCTCAGGGTACCACACTAGAAGCAGTACAGGTTGGTAGTGTTGTCAACACCTCAGGGTACCACACTAGAGGCAGTACAGGTTGGTAGTGTTATCAACACCTCAGGGTGCCAGACTAGAGGCAGTACAGGTTGGTAGTGTTATCAACACCTCAGGGTACCAGACAAGAGGCAGTACAGGTTGGTAGTGTTATCAACACCTCAGGGTACCACACTAGAGGCAGTACAGGTTGGTAGTGTTATCAACACCTCAGGGTACCACACTAGAAGCAGTACAGGTTGGTAGTGTTATCAACACCTCAGGGTACCACACTAGAGGCAGTACAGGTTGGTAGTGTTATCAACACCTCAGGGTACCACACTAGAGGCAGTACAGGTTGGTAGTGCTATCAACACCTCAGGGTACCACACTAGAGGCAGTACAGGTTGGTAGTACTATCAACACCTCAGGGTACCACACTAGAGGCAGTACAGGTTGGTGGTGTTACCAACACCTCAGGGTGCCACACTAGAGGCAGTACAGGTTGGTAGTGTTATCAACACCTCAGGGTGCCACACTAGAGGCAGTACAGGTTGGTGGTGTTACCAACACCTCAGGGTGCCACACTAGAGGCAGTACAGGTTGGTGGTGTAACCAACACCTCAGGGTACCACACTAGAGGCAGTACAGGTTGGTAGTGTTATCAACACCTCAGGGTACCACACAAGAGGCAGTACAGGTTGGTAGTGTTATCAACACCTCAGGGTGCCACACTAGAGGCAGTACAGGTTTGTAGTGTTATCAACACCTCAGGGTACCAGACTAGAGGCAGTACAGGTTGGTAGTGTTATCAACACCAGGGTACCAGACTAGAGGCAGTACAGGTTGGTAGTGCTATCAACACCTCAGGGTACCAGACTAGAGGCAGTACAGGTTGGTAGTGTTATCAACACCTCAGGGTACCAGACTAGAGGCAGTACAGGTTGGTAGTGTTATCAACACCAGGGTACCAGACTAGAGGCAGTACAGGTTGGTAGTGTTATCAACACCTCAGGGTACCAGACTAGAGGCAGTACAGGTTGGTAGTGTTATCAACACCTCAGGGTACCAGACTAGAGGGAGTACAGGTTGGTAGTGTTATCAACACCAGGGTACCAGACTAGAGGCAGTACATATTGGTAGTGTTATCAACACCTCAGGGTACAAGACTAGAGGCAGTACAGGTTGTTAGTGTTATCAACACCTCAGGGTACCACACTAGAGGCAGTACAGGTTGGTAGTGTTATCAACACCTCAGGGTACCACACTAGAGGCAGTACAGGTTGGTAGTGTTATCAACACCTCAGGGTGCCACACTAGAGGCAGTACAGGTTGGTAGTGCTATCACCACCTCAGGGTACCAGACTAGAGGCAGTACAGGTTGGTAGTGCTATTAACACCTCAGGGTACCAGACTAGAGGCAGTACAGGTTGGTGGTGTTATCAACACCTCAGGGTACCACACTAGAGGCAGTACAGGTTGGTAGTGTTATCAACACCTCAGAGTACCACACTAGAGGCAGTACAGGTTGGTGGTGTTATCAACACCTCAGGGTACCACACTAGAGGCAGTACAGGTTGGTAGTGCTATCAGCACCAGGGTACCAGACTAGAGGCAGTACAGGTTGGTGGTGTTATCAACACCTCAGGGTACCACACTAGAGGCAGTACAGGTTGGTGGTGTTATCAACACCTCAGGGTACCACACTAGAGGCAGTACAGGTTGGTGGTGTTATCAACACCTCAGGGTACCACACTAGAGGCAGTACAGGTTGGTAGTGTTATCAGCACCAGGGTACCAGACTAGAGGCAGTACAGGTTGGTGGTGTTATCAACACCTCAGGGTACCACACTAGAGGCAGTACAGGTTGGTAGTGTTATCAACACCAAGGGTACCAGACTAGAGGCAGTACAGGTTGGTAGTGTTATCAGCACCAGGGTACCAGACTAGAGGCAGTACAGGTTGGTGGTGTTATCAACACCTCAGGGTACCACACTAGAGGCAGTACAGGTTGGTGGTGTTATCAACACCTCAGGGTACCACACTAGAGGCAGTACAGGTTGGTGGTGTTATCAACACCTCAGGGTACCACACTAGAGGCAGTACAGGTTGGTAGTGTTATCAACACCTCAGGGTACCACACTAGAGGCAGTACAGGTTGGTAGTGTTATCAACACCTCAGGGTACCAGACTAGAGGCAGTACAGGTTGGTAGTGTTATCAACACCTCAGGGTACCACACTAGAGGCAGTACAGGTTGGTAGTGTTATCAAACCTCAGGGTACCACACTAGAGGCAGTACAGGTTGGTAGTGTTATCAAACCTCAGGGTACCACACTAGAGGCAGTACAGGTTGGTAGTGTTATCAAACCTCAGGGTACCACACTAGAGGCAGTACAGGTTGGTAGTGTTATCAAACCTCAGGGTACCACACTAGAGGCAGTACAGGTTGGTAGTGTTATCAACACCTCAGGGTACCACACTAGAGGCAGTACAGGTTGGTAGTGTTATCAACACCTCAGGGTACCAGACTAGAGGCAGTACAGGTTGGTAGTGTTATCAACACCTCAGGGTACCAGACTAGAGGCAGTACAGGTTGGTAGTGTTATCAACACCTCAGGGTACCACACTAGAGGCAGTACAGGTTGGTAGTGTTATCAACACCTCAGGGTACCAGACTAGAGGCAGTACAGGTTGGTAGTGTTATCAACACCTCAGGGTACCACACTAGAGGCAGTACAGGTTGGTAGTGTTATCAAACCTCAGGGTACCACACTAGAGGCAGTACAGGTTGGTAGTGTTATCAAACCTCAGGGTACCACACTAGAGGCAGTACAGGTTGGTAGTGTTATCAAACCTCAGGGTATCACACTAGAGGCAGTACAGGTTGGTAGTGTTATCAAACCTCAGGGTACCAGACTAGAGGCAGTACAGGTTGGTAGTGTTATCAACACCTCAGGGTACCACACTAGAGGCAGTACAGGTTGGTAGTGTTATCAACACCTCAGGGTACCAGACTAGAGGCAGTACAGGTTGGTAGTGTTATCAACACCTCAGGGTACCACACTAGAGGCAGTACAGGTTGGTAGTGTTATCAAACCTCAGGGTACCACACTAGAGGCAGTACAGGTTGGTAGTGTTATCAAACCTCAGGGTACCACACTAGAGGCAGTACAGGTTGGTAGTGTTATCAAACCTCAGGGTACCACACTAGAGGCAGTACAGGTTGGTAGTGTTATCAAACCTCAGGGTACCAGACTAGAGGCAGTACAGGTTGGTAGTGTTATCAACACCTCAGGGTACCACACTAGAGGCAGTACAGGTTGGTAGTGTTATCAACACCTCAGGGTACCAGACTAGAGGCAGTACAGGTTGGTAGTGTTATCAACACCTCAGGGTACCACACTAGAGGCAGTACAGGTTGGTAGTGTTATCAAACCTCAGGGTACCACACTAGAGGCAGTACAGGTTGGTAGTGTTATCAAACCTCAGGGTACCACACTAGAGGCAGTACAGGTTGGTAGTGTTATCAAACCTCAGGGTACCACACTAGAGGCAGTACAGGTTGGTAGTGTTATCAAACCTCAGGGTACCACACTAGAGGCAGTACAGGTTGGTAGTGTTATCAAACCTCAGGGTACCACACTAGAGGCAGTACAGGTTGGTAGTGTTATCAACACCTCAGGGTACCACACTAGAGGCAGTACAGGTTGGTAGTGTTATCAACACCTCAGGGTACCACACTAGAGGCAGTACAGGTTGGTGGTGTCATCAACATTTGTGGAGATATTGAAACATGCGGTGGGTTTCATATGGTTTGTTTAATTAGCACGACTGCCTACCTTGCCTGTCTATCGGTAATTCCAGTAGACAATATAGCAATAGAGATGTAGGCGAGTGGAACTAACTGCCAGGTAGTGTTATTGTGAAGGGTATGTATGTATGTGTAACGTCGGCCAAGACCAAGGTCCTGGCACGGGTCTTAATCTTGAGATGACCCGTCTCGGGCTCCTGAAGGAGAACTGATTCTCTGTTCTGGAGAGTTTAGCTAGTGTGCCTCATAAGCGACCATGATTGGTGGATATAAATGGTATAAAATACCGACACAATGGAAATATAAACACATATCTGGAGTTTCTGGAGAGAGTTCCGGGGGTCAACGCCCCCGCGGCCCGGTCTGTGACCAGGCCTCCTTAGGTCAGTGTCCCAGGATGCGACCCACACCAGTCGACTAACACCCAGGTACCCATTTTACTGATGGGGAACATAGACAACAGGTGGAAAGAAACAGGTCCAATGTTTCTACTCTGGCTGGGAATCGAACCCAGGCCCTCACCGTGTGAAGCGAGAGCGTTAACCACCAGACCACCAGTTGGATTTGCCTAGCATGGGCCAGTAGACCTTGTGAAGTGTTTTTAGACCTGGAACATCTGCTATGACATGCACTAATTCTGATGGCACGGTATATGTGTACTA
>NC_091386.1:1135000-1200000 GCF_038502225.1 Cherax quadricarinatus
CACCAGTGAACACCACTTACACTACCACTGAACACCACCACTTACACCACCACCACTAAACACCACCACCAGTGAACACCACTTACACTACCGGAGACAGAGCACTACCACCTACATGAACACCTCTGTAGATCACTGTTCTCTCTCTCTCTCTCTCTCTCTCTCTCTCTCTCTCTCTCTCTCTCTCTCTCTCTCTCTCTCTCTCTCACTCACTCTCTCACTCTCTCCAGCAAGCGTCACAAAGCCCAGGGTTACAGATGGTATAAGCCACTTACTGGGCTTACACACACTAAGCCAGAGATTACATTACCACTATCCAACCCAGTAAGACACCACAGATGGAGAGTACACTACAGCAATTACCAGTACCAACAACAGTACCAGTACCAACAACAGTACCAGTAACAACAGTACCAGTACCAACAACAGTACCGGTACCAACAACAGTACCAGTACCAACAACAGTACCAGTACCAACAACAGTACCGGTTCTAACAACAGTACCGGTTCTAACAACAGTACCAGTACCAACAACAGTACCAGTACCAACAACAGTACCAGTACCAACAACAGTACCAGTACCAACAACAGTACCGGTTCTAACAACAGTACCAGTACCAACAACAGTACTAGTACCAACAACAGTAGTAGTACCAACAACAGTACCAGTACCAACAACAGTACCAGTACCAACAACAGTACCAGTACCAACAACAGTACCGGTTCTAACAACAGTACCAGTACCAACAACAGTACTAGTACCAACAACAGTAGTAGTACCAACAACAGTACCAGTACCAACAACAGTACCAGTACCAACAACAGTACCAGTACCAACAACAGTACCGGTTCTAACAACAGTACCAGTACCAACAACAGTACTAGTACCAACAACAGTAGTAGTACCAACAACAGTACCAGTACCAACAACAGTACCAGTACCAACAACAGTACCGGTTCCAACAACAGTACCAGTACCAACAACAGTACCAGTACCAACAACAGTACTAGTACCAACAACAGTACCAGTACCAACAACAGTACCAGTACCAACAACAGCACCGGTTCCAACAACAGTACCAGTACCAACAACAGTACCAGTACCAACAACAGTACCAGTACCAACAACAGTACCGGTTCGAACAACAGTACCGGTTCCAACAACAGTACCAGTACCAACAACAGTACCAGTACCAACAACAGTACCAGTACCAACAACAGTACTAGTACCAACAGTACCAGTACCAACAACAGTACCAGTACCAACAACAGTACCGGTTCCAACAACAGTACCGGTACCAACAACAGTACCAGTACCAACAACAGTACCAGTACCAACAACAGTACCAGTACCAACAACATTACCAGTACCAACAACAGTACCAACAACAGTACCGGTTCCAACAACAGTACCAGTACCAACAACAGTACCAGTACCAACAACAGTACCAGTACCAACAACAGTACCAACAACAGTACCGGTTCCAACAACAGTACCAGTACCAACAACAGTACCAGTACCAACAACAGTACCAGTACCAACAACAGTACCGGTTCCAACAACAGTACCGGTTCCAACAGTACCATACCAACAACAGTACCAGTACCAACAACAGTACCAGTACCAACAACAGTACTAGTACCAACAACAGTACCAGTACAACAGTACCAGTACCAACAACAGTACCAGTACCAACAACAGTACTAGTACCAACAACAGTACCAGTACAACAACAGTACCAGTACCAACAACAGTACGAGTACCAACAACAGTACCGGTTCCAACAACAGTACCGGTTCCAACAACAGTACCAGTACCAACAACAGTACCAGTACCAACAACAGTACTAGTACCAACAACAGTACCAGTACCAACAACAGTACCAGTACCAACAACAGTACTAGTACCAACAACAGTACCAGTACCAGCAACAGTACCAGTACCAACAACAGTACTAGTATCAACAACAGTACTAGTACCAACAACAGTACCAGTACCAACAACAGTACCAGTACAAACAACAGTACCAGTACCAACAACAGTACCAGTCCCAACAACAGTACCGGTTCCAACAACAGTGCCAGTACCAACAACAGTACCAGTCCCAACAACAGTACCGGTTCCAACAGCAGTACCAGTACCAACAACAGTACCAGTACCAACAACAGTACCAGTACCAACAACAGTACCACCACATGTCATCCACCACCACCACATGTCATCCACCACCACCACATGTCACCCACCACCACCACATGTCACCCACCACCACCACATGTCATCCACCACCACCACATGTCGTCCACCACCACCACATGTCACCCACCCCACCACATGTCATCCACCACCACATGTCATCCACCACCACCACATGTCACCCACCACTACCACATGTCATCCACCACCACTACCACATGTCATCCACCACCACCACATGTCACCCACCAGCACCACATGTCACCCACCACCACCACATGTCACTCACCACCACCACATGTCACTCACCACCACCACATGTCACCCACCTCTACCATATGTCATCCACCACCCCCACATGTCACCCACCACTACCACATGTCACCCACCACTACCACATGTCATCCACCACCACCACATGTCACCCACCACCACCACATGTCACCCACCACCACCACATGTCACCCACCACCATCACATGTCATCCACCACCACCACATGTCACCCACCACCACCACATGTCACCCACCACCACCACATGTCACCCACCACCACCACATGTCACTCACCACCACCACATGTCACCCACCTCTACCATATGTCATCCACCACCACCACATGTCACCCACCACTACCACATGTCATCCACCACCACCACATGTCACCCACCACCACCACATGTCATCCACCACCACCACATGTCACCCACCACTACCACATGTCACCCACCACCACCACATGTCATCCACCACCACCACAAGTCACCCACCACCACCACATGTCACCACCACCACCACATGTCACCCACCACCACTACATGTCATCCACCACCACCACTTGTCACTCACCACCACCACATGTCATCCACCACCACCACATGTCACCCACCACTACCACATGTCATCCACCACCACCACATGTCACCCACCACCACCACATGTCATCCACCACCACCACATGTCACCCACCACCACCACATGTCACCCACCACCACCACATGTCATCCACCACCACCACAAGTCACCCACCACCACCACATGTCACCACCACCACCACATGTCACCCACCACCACTACATGTCATCCACCACCACCACATGTCACTCACCACCACCACATGTCATCCACCACCACCACATGTCACCCACCACCACCACATGTCACTCACCACCACCACATGTCACCCACCACCACCACATGTCATCCACCACCACCACATGTCACCCACCACTACCACATGTCATCCACCACCACCACATGTCACCCACCACCACCACATGTCATCCACCACCACCACATGTCACCCACCACCACCACATGTCACCCACCACCACCACATGTCATCCACCACCACCACAAGTCACCCACCACCACCACATGTCACCACCACCACCACATGTCACCCACCACCACTACATGTCATCCACCACCACCACATGTCACTCACCACCACCACATGTCATCCACCACCACCACATGTCACCCACCACCACCACATGTCACTCACCACCACCACATGTCACCCACCACCACCACATGTCATCCACCACCACCACATGTCACTCACCACCACCACATGTCATCCACCACCACCACATGTCACCTACCACCACCACATGTCACCCACCACCACCACCACATGTCATCCACCACCACCACCACATGTCACCCATCACTACCACATGTCATCCACCACCACCACATGTCACCCACCACCACCACATGTCACCCACCACCACATGTCACTCACCACCACCACATGTCATCCACCACCACCACATGTCACCCACCACTACCACATGTCATCCACCACCACTACCACATGTCATCCACCACCACCACATGTCACCCACCACCACCACATGTCACCCACAACCACCACATGTCACCCACCACTACCACATGTCATCCACCACCACCACATGTCACCCACCTCCACCACATGTCACCCACCACCACCACATGTCACCCACCACCACCACATGTCATCCACCACCACCACAAGTCATCCACCACCACCACATGTCACCCACCACCACCACAAGTCACCCACCACCACCACATGTCACCCACCACCACCACATGTCACCCACCACCACCACATGTCATCCACCACCACCACATGTCACCCACCACCACCACATGTCATCCACCACCACCACAAGTCACCCACCACCACCACATGTCACCCACCACCACCACATGTCACCCACCACCACCACATGTCATCCACCACCACCATATGTCACCCACCACCACCAGATGTCACCCACCACCACCACATGTCATCCACCACCACCACATGTCATCCACCACCACCACATGTCACCCACAACCACCACATGTCACCCACCACCACCAGATGTCACCCACCACCACCACATGTCACCCACCACCACCACATGTTATCCACCACCACCACATGTCACCCACAACCACCACATGTCACCCACCACCACCAGATGTCACCCACCACCACCACATGTCACCCACCACCACCACATGTCACCTGCACTGGCAATCGTAACAGGAGAGGCCAAAAAACAGTACTGGTCTCAACAGAGCTCAAGACCTTGGGCCAGGAGCTAGTGCTTAACCTGCACCAGATGACTGGAAACCTGAAGACTCTACCCAGAGATGACTCTGTATAAGAAAGAAAGGAGGAGCACTGCATGAGGCCTACTGGCCATGCAAATCAGGCCTTTATCAACAGGCATCTCCACAAACTAAATCACTGAGTACACATTGAGTACATATTCGCAACAATTCCCGCCAAATATGAGACTGGTGCAGTAGGTCCTTGACTCAAGTGACCACAACTGGTTCACAATCCTAGTTAAACACACCTTGGCGCCTCTCTCAAGTGAGGCTGTGGAGGTGAGAGTGAGGGGAGGAGCAGGAGGAGAGGGGAAGACAAGAGAGGGGTGAGGGGAGAAAGAGGGGAGGGGTACTGAAGGATGGAAGCTGGTCACTGGTTATACTGTGTTGGTCACCGTGGCGCCTTCAGAATTACCCTCACATACCTACATAATACACGATAGTTGCTAATCTAGGTAGTAGTGGATAGTTCGTCACAGATAATAGCCTCGGTGTGGCCTTCCAAAACACACACACACATACACACACACACACACACACACACACACAGTCATAGAGTAGTCAGGCCATGGAATAGCCTAGAAAGTGATGTGGTGGAGGCAGGAACCATACATAGTTTTAAGGCGAGGTATGATAGAGCTCATGGGGCAGGGAGAGAGAGGACCTAGTAGCAATCAGCGAAGAGGCGGGGGCCAGGAGCTGTGACTCGACCCCTGCAACCACAAATAGGTGAGTACAAATAGGTGAGTACACACACACACACACACACACACACACACACACACAGTCATAGAGTAGTCAGGCCATGGAATAGCCTAGAAAGTGATGTGGTGGAGGCAGGAACCATACATAGTTTTAAGGCGAGGTATGATAAACCTCATGGAGCAGAGAGAGTGAACCAAGTAGCGACCAGCGAAGAGGCGGGGCCAGGAGCTGTGACTCGACCCCTGCAACCATAACTAGGTGGGTACACACACACAATACGGTCCTCCGTATATCCTTCTCTTGTTTAAACTACCATCAGGATATAACCACTTACATCTACCACTGTCACATCTACCACTGTCACTTACATCTACCACTGTCACATCTACCACTGTCACTTACATCTACCACTGTCACTTACATCTATCACTATCACTTCCATGGTTTCAATCCTATCGTCTTCTTCTTCCTGAGTGTATGCCCTCCTGTGAGTACACTTCCAGTTATAGAGATGTGATGGATAAGAGGATGGGTAACGCAGGGTGATGGATAAAAGATGGATGGGTGATGAGTGAAGGTTGGGATGTAGGGGGGTGAGGCAGGAACTCCTTTCAGGACCTCAGCAGCCATTATGTTTGCTACAATTGTGTTAGTCTGTGAGTGTCGCATCATCTGGCTGTCCATGGGGGACCTCTCCCCCACCACATCTGGCTACAACTCCCCCTTCAACACCCCTATACAGGCTACAACTTCCCCTAAACATCCATACCCATACATCTATCTCTCCCCAAACACCTCTCAATATATCAGGTCGTATACATCTAGAAAGATGTATACTTGTAAGTATATACACACTGATGTGTATATCTATGTGTATAGTGGACGAATTGTTGTATATCTCTCAGTGTTTGAGGTATATACCGTCAGAGATGTCCATTTCTCAGTGTATATACACAGAGATGTGTATCTCAGCGTATATACCACGAGAGAGAGAGAGAGAGAGAGAGAGAGAGAGAGAGAGAGAGAGAGAGAGAGAGAGAGAGAGAGAGAGAGAGAGACTAGTATGAGAAGAAGTGTATTAAGTGGAAGAAACTCAGTCCAGTCATAGAGGCGACCAAATGGTCTGGTGACCGAGTGACCTAACACTGTCTGGACACAGTAGTGACCAGCACCACCACCACCACCACAACCAGATATATATATATATATATATATATATATATATATATATATATATATATATATATATATATATATATATATATCTGTACCTGTCCGTGTATCTCTCTGTATCTCTGCCTCTGTCTGTCTGTCTCTCTGTCTCTGTCTGTCTCTCTCTCTCTCTCTCTCTCTCTCTCTCTCTCTCTCTCTCTCTCTCTCTCTCTCCTGCGCCTACTACAATAGGCCTACTCATCCCCTTTTCAAACACCTCCCTTATTCCACCCCCTTCCCTTAACACCCCTTAACCTCCCTTTATACACACAGTCCAATACAGCAGTCGGCTCACAACCACAAGGGCCAGGGTTAAATACCCGGGGGCAGCTCGACGTATATTACAAGTGTCCTAACAGGTACCTGGGCGTTAACAGACTGGCGTGGGTGGCATCCTGGGGGAGGGGATCTAAGAAACCCTGTGTTTACTCAGCTCGCTACTCGCCAGCAAGGCCAGGCCAGGAGCTATGACTCGACCCTTATAGCCACATATATAGTAGGTAAGTACAGAAGGGGGGGGAGATGTGTTTATCTTCTCAGGGGAGGGGGAGGATGGAGGGGAGGGGGTACAAGGGTAGAGGAATAGGAAATTTGCTGACGGGGGAAGGGGGGGGCATTTCCGGTTGTGTGTGTGTCACTAGCTTCCCCTCACTCCTACCCTCAACTTCCCCTTTCATTCTAAAGTTCCCCCTTAATCAAACTTAAAGTTCCTCCCCAATTCAAGGCTAAACTACCCCCTTAGGAGGCACGTCAGTTCCACCTACTTCTAATAACAAGTTCCATTTCCCACTATAATCTACCACGTACATAATTACTACGACATTTGAATTATTTTGTAAGGTGAAGTCCAGGATCTTAATTCATGGTATAACTTAACAAATCTGAGCTCACACCTCTACAACACAGGTGTCATCACAGATTTGTTAACTTATACCGTGAGTTACGGAAGATCCTGGACTCTGGCTCTCACTTAACAACTCTCGACCCCTGGCTGGTTGATCAGGCTGTGATCCACCGGGAGTCCTGGTCGTGGACCGGCCCCTGGGGGGCGTTGATCCCCGGAATATCCTCCAGGTAGACTCCAGGTAGGTAGTCCTGGCAAGTCCTGGTCGTGGACCGGCCCCTGGGGGGCGTTGAACCCCGGAATATCCTCCAGGTAGACTCCAGGTAGGTAGTCCTGGCAAGTCCTGGTCGTGGACCGGCCCCTGGGGGCGTTGATCCCCGGAATATCCTCCAGGTAGACTCCAGGTAGGTAGTCCTGGCAAGTCCTGGTCGTGGACCGGCCCCCGGAGTGGCGTTGATCCCCGGAATACCCTCCAGGTAGACTCCAGGTAGGTAGTCCTGGCAAGTCCTGGTCGTGGACCGGCCCCTGGGGGCGTCGATCCCCGGAATACCCTCCAGGTAGACTCCAGGTAGGTAGTCCTGGCAAGTCCTGGTCGTGGACCGGCCCCTGGGGGCGTTGATCCCCGGAATATCCTCCAGGTAGACTCCAGGTAGGTAGTCCTGGCAAGTCCTGGTCGTGGACCGGCCCCCGGAGTGGCGTTGATCCCCGGAATATCCTCCAGGTAGACTCCAGGTAGGTAGTCCTGGCAAGTCCTGGTCGTGGACCGGCCCCTGGGGGCGTCGATCCCCGGAATATCCTCCAGGTAGACTCCAGGTAGGTAGTCCTGGCAAGTCCTGGTCGTGGACCGGCCCCCGGAGTGGCGTTGATCCCCGGAATATCCTCCAGGTAGACTCCAGGTAGGTAGTCCTGGCAAGTCCTGGTCGTGGACCGGCCCCCGGGGGGCGTTGATCCCCGGAATATCCTCCAGGTAGACATCTGACTACTGACACAATACCACTTATCTGGAGAGAGTTCCGGGGGTCAACGCCCCCGCGGCCCGGTCTGTGACCAGGCCTCCTTAGGTCAGTGTCCCAGGATGCGACCCACACCAATCGACTTACACCCAGGTACCCATTTTACTGATGGGGAACATAGACAACAGGTGGAAAGAAACACGTCCAATGTTTCTACTCTGGCTGGGAATCGAACCCAGGCCCTCACCGTGTGAAGCGAGAGCGTTAACCACCAGGCCACCAGTGCCGTGATTATTGATCCAAATGTTAAGGTAGTCCACTATGACTCTTCAACAGCCTCCCAGCATACATAAGGGCAATTACCAATAGATCCCTGGCTGTCTTCAAGACCCCTGGTTGTCTTCAAGACCCCTGGTTGTCTTCAAGACCCCAGGTTGTCTTCAAGACCCCTGGTTGTCTTCAAGATCCCTGGTTGTCTTCAAGACCCCTGGTTGTCTTCAAGACCCCTGGTTGTCTTCAAGACCCCTGGTTGTCTTCAAGACCCCTGGTTGTCTTCAAGACCCCAGGTTGTCTTCAAGACCCCTGGTTGTCTTCAAGACCCCTGGTTGTCTTCAAGATCCCTGGTTGTCTTCAAGACCCCTGGTTGTCTTCAAGACCCCTGGTTGTCTTCAAGACCCCTGGTTGTCTTCAAGACCCCTGGTTGTCTTCAAGACCCCTGGCTGTCTTCAAGACCCCTGGTTGTCTTCAAGACCCCTGGTTGTCTTCAAGACCCCTGGCTGTCTTCAAGACCCCTGGTTGTCTTCAAGACCCCTGGTTGTCTTCAAGACCCTTGGTTGTCTTCAAGACCCCTGGCTGTCTTCAAGAGCCCTGGTTGTCTTCAAGACCCCTGGTTGTCTTCAAGACCCCTGGTTGTCTTCAAGACCCCTGGTTGTCTTCAAGACCCCTGGCTGTCTTCAAGAGCCCTGGTTGTCTTCAAGACCCCTGGTTGTCTTCAAGACCCCTGGCTGTCTTCAAGACCCCTGGTTGTCTTCAAGACCCCTGGTTGTCTTCAAGACCCCTGGTTGTCTTCAAGACCCCTGGCTGTCCTCAACATCCGTGGCTGTCTTCAAGACCCCTGGTTGTCTTCAACGCCCCTGGCTGTCTTCAAGACCCCTGGTTGTCCTCAACATCCGTGGCTGTCTTCAAGACCCCTGGTTGTCTTCAAGGCCCCTGGCTGTCTTCAAGACCCCTGGCTGTCCTCAACATCCGTGGCTGTCTTCAAGACCCCTGGCTGTCTTCAAGACCCCTGGTTGTCTTCAAGACCCCTGGTTGTCTTCAAGACCCCTGACTGTCTTCAAGACCCCTGGTTGTCTTCAAGACCCCTGGCTGTCCTCAACATCCGTGGCTGTCTTCAAGACCCCTGGTTGTCTTCAAGGCCCCTGGCTGTCTTCAAGACCCCTGGCTGTCCTCAACATCCGTGGCTGTCTTCAAGACCCCTGGTTGACTTCAAGGCCCCTGGCTGTCTTCAAGACCCCTGGCTGTCCTCAACATCCGTGGCTGTCTTCAAGACCCCTTGTTGTCTTCAAGACCCCTGGTTGTCTTCAAGACCCCTGGTTGTCTTCAAGACCCCTGGTTGTCTTCAAGACCCCTGGTTGGCTTCAAGACCCCTGGTTGTCTTCAAGACCCCTGGTTGTCTTCAAGACCCCTGGTTGTCTTCAAGACCCCTGGTTGTCTTCAAGACCCCTGGCTATCTTCAAGACCCCTGGTTGTCTTCAAGACCCCTGGTTGTCTTCAAGACCCCTGGTTGTCTTCAAGACCCCTGGCTGTCCTCAACATCCGTGGCTGTCTTCAAGACCCCTGGTTGTCTTCAAGGCCCCTGGCTGTCTTCAAGACCCCTGGCTGTCCTCAACATCCGTGGCTGTCTTCAAGACCCCTGGTTGTCTTCAAGGCCCCTGGCTGTCTTCAAGACCCCTGGCTGTCCTCAACATCCGTGGCTGTCTTCAAGACCCCTGGTTGTCTTCAAGGCCCCTGGCTGTCTTCAAGACCCCTGGCTGTCCTCAACATCCGTGGCTGTCTTCAAGACCCCTGGCTGTCTTCAAGACCCCTGGTTGTCTTCAAGGCCCCTGGCTGTCTTCAAGACCCCTGGCTGTCTTCAAGACCCCTGGTTGTCTTCAAGGCCCCTGGCTGTCTTCAAGGCCCCTGGCTGTCTTCAAGACCCCTGGCTGTCCTCAACATCCGTGGCTGTCTTCAAGACCCCTGGTTGTCTTCAAGACCCCTGGTTGTCTTCAAGACCCCTGGCTGTCTTCAAGACCCCTGGTTGTCTTCAAGACCCCTGGCTGTCTTCAAGACCCCTGGTTGTCTTCAAGACCCCTGGCTGTCTTCAAGACCCCTGGCTGTCTTCAAGACCCCTGGCTGTCTTCAAGACCCCTGGTTATCTTCAAGACCCCTGGTTGTCTTCAAGACCCCTGGCTGTCTTCAAGACCCCTGGCTGTCTTCAAGACCCCTAGCTGTCTTCAAGACCCCTGGTAATCTAAAATTGCAAAACGCTGTGTAAGAGAGAGTGAGAGAGAGAGAGAGGGGAGTGAGTGAGAGAGAGAGAGAGAGAGAGAGAGAGAGAGAGAGAGAGAGAGAGAGAGAGAGAGGGGAGTGAGTGAGAGAGAGAGAGAGAGAGAGAGAGAGAGAGAGAGAGAGAGAGAGAGAGAGAGAGAGAGAAATAGCACATGATTCAGCTGGTTTCCGTCACTGACGCTCAATACGCCAATATGCAAATGAGATAAACACTGGCTTAACACGGAACCAACACCACCAGCCTCCACTCAGCCCTTATCAACACAACAACCTCACACTATATCTTCCAAACTCATACCCTGTATCTATATCAACCTCTTTAACCTCTCTCTCTCTCTCTCTCTCTCTCTCTCTCTCTCTCTCTCTCTCTCTCTCTCTCTCTCTCTCTCTCTACTGTCTCCCCAACACTCACATATACTTTTAAGTGTGGTTATAGTCAGGTGTGCTTTATGTTTCTAGGTCTCTATCTCTTTTCCCCTTTCTCTCTCATTTTGCCCTCATCAATTTATCATCTTATTCCCCTCTCTCTCTCTCTCTGACTCACTCTCTCTCTCTCTCTCTACTTCCGATCACTAATTCCCCTCTTAAGGGTCAAATTACACTTCCCCCAGCTACCAGTTGGTGAAGTCTGACCACTTCTCTCATACCCCACACGTAGCAACCCCTCCCCTCAACTTCCCCACACGTAGCAACCCCTCCCCTCAACCCCCCACACGTAGCAACCCCTCCCCTCAACCCCCCACACGTAGCAACCCCTCCTCAACCCCCTCACACGTAGCAACCCCTCCCCTCAACTTACCCACACGTAGCAACCCCTCTCCTCAACTTCCCCACACGTAGCAACCCCTCCCCTCAACCCCCTCACACGTAGCAACCCCTCCCCTCAACTTACCCACACGTAGCAACCCCTCTCCTCAACTTCCCCACACGTAGCAACCCCTCCCCTCAACCCCCTCACACGTAGCACCCCCTCCCCTCAACTTACCCACACGTAGCAACCCCTCTCCTCAACTTCCCCACACGTAGCAACCCCTCCCCTCAACCCCCTCACACGTAGCAACCCCTCCCCTCAACTTCCCCACACGTAGCAACCCCTCCCCTCAACTTCCCCACACATAGGAACCCCTCCCCTCAACCCCCTCACACGTAGCAACCCCTCCCCTCAACTTACCCACACGTAGCAACCCCTCACCTCAACTTCCCCACACTTAGCAACCCCTCCCCTCAACCCCCACACACGTAGCAACCCCTCCCCTCAACTTACCCACACGTAGCAACCCCTCCCCTCAACCCCCTCACACGTAGCAACCCCTCCCCTCAACTTACCCACACGTAGCAACCCCTCTCCTCAACTTCCCCATACGTAGCAACCCCTCCCCTCAACCCCCTCACACGTAGCAACCCCTCCCCTCAACTTCCCCACACGTAGCAACCCCTCCCCTCAACCCCCCACACGTAGCAACCCCTCCCCTCAACTTCCCCACACTTAGCAACCCTTCCCCTCAACCCCCCACAAGTAGCAACCCCACCCCTCAACCCCCCACACGTAGCAACCCCTCCCCTCAACCCCCTCACACGTAGCAACCCCTCCCCTCAACTTCCCCACACGTAGCAACCCCTCCACTCAACTTCCTCACACGTAGCAACCACTCCCCTCAACCCCCCACACGTAGCAATCACTCCCCTCAACTTCCCCACACTTAGCAACCCTTCCCCTCAACCCCCCACACGTAGCAACCCCTCCCCTCAACTTCCCCACACGTAGCAACCCCTCCCCTCAACCTCCCACACGTAGCAACCCCTCCCCTCAACTTCCCCACACTTAGCAACCCCTCCCCTCAACCCCCCACACGTAGCAACCCCTCTCCTCAACTTCCCCACACGTAGCAACCCCTCCCCTCAACCTCCCACACGTAGCAACCCCTCCCCGCAACCCCCCCACACGTAGCAACCCCTCCCCTCAACCCCCCAACACGTAGCAACCCCTCCCCTCAACCCCCCCACACGTAGCAACCCCTCCCCTCAACCCCCCACACGTAGCAACCCCTCCCCTCAACCCCCCCACACGTAGCAACCCCTCCCCTCAACCCCCTCACACGTAGCAACCCCTCCCCTCAACTTCCCCACACGTAGCAACCCCTCCACTCAACTTCCTCACACGTAGCAACCACTCCCCTCAACCCCCCACACGTAGCAATCACTCCCCTCAACTTCCCCACACTTAGCAACCCTTCCCCTCAACCCCCCACACGTAGCAACCCCTCCCCTCAACTTCCCCACACGTAGCAACCCCTCCCCTCAACCTCCCACACGTAGCAACCCCTCCCCTCAACTTCCCCACACTTAGCAACCCCTCCCCTCAACCCCCCACACGTAGCAACCCCTCTCCTCAACTTCCCCACACGTAGCAACCCCTCCCCTCAACCTCCCACACGTAGCAACCCCTCCCCGCAACCCCCCCACACGTAGCAACCCCTCCCCTCAACCCCCCAACACGTAGCAACCCCTCCCCTCAACCCCCCCACACGTAGCAACCCCTCCCCTCAACCCCCCACACGTAGCAACCCCTCCCCTCAACCCCCCCACACGTAGTAACCCCTCCCCTCAACCCCCTCAGACGTAGCAACCCTCTTCTACCCCCACGTAGTAACCTCTCAATCTTCTCATACGTAGCACCCTTGTAGGGAAGGTACCTTTGAGGTTACGGTACGTGATGGTACCAGACAAGCCTGGACCAGGCTTGTGTGGTGCTTGTGGTCCTGGACCAGGCTTGTGTGGTGCTTGTGGTCCTGGACCAGGCTTGTGTGGTGCTTGTGATCCTGGACCAGGCTTGTGTGGTGCTTGTGGTCCTGGACCAGGCTTGTCTGGTGCTTGTGGTCCTGGACCAGGCTTGTCTGGTGCTTGTGGTCCTGGACCAGGCTTGTCTGGTGCTTGTGGTCCTGGACCAGGCTTGTCTGGTGCTTGTGGTCCTGGACCAGGCTTGTCTGGTGCTTGTGGTCCTGGACCAGGCTTGTCTGGTGCTTGTGGTCCTGGCCCAGGCTTGTCTGGTGCTTGTGGTCCTGGACCAGGCTTGTCTGGTGCTTGTGGTCCTGGACCAGGCTTGTCTGGTACTTGTGGTCCTGGACCAGGCTTGTCTGGTGCTTGTGGTCCTGGACCAGGCTTGTCTGGTGCTTGTGGTCCTGGACCAGGCTTGTCTGATGTTAGACCAGGTTTGTTTTGTGTTTGTGGCCCTAGACCAGGCTTGTCTGGTGCTTGTGGTCCTGGACCAGGCTTGCCTGATGTTAGACCAGGTTTGTTTGGTGTTTGTGGCCCTAGACCAGGCTTGTCTGGTGCTTGTGGTCCTGGACCAGGCTTGTCTGATGTTAGACCAGGTTTGTCTGGTGCTTGTGGTCCTAGACCAGGCTTGTCTGATGTTAGATCAGGTTTGTCTGGTGCTTGTGGTCCTGGACCAGGCTTGTCTGGTGCTTGTGGTCCTGGACCAGGCTTGTCTGGTGCTTGTGGTCCTGGACCAGGCTTGTCTGGTGCTTGTGGTCCAGGACCAGGCTTGTCTGGTGCTTGTGGTCCTGGACCAGGCTTGTCTGGTGCTTGTGGTCCTGGACCAGGCTTGTCTGGTGCTTGTGGTCCTGGACCAGGCTTGTCTGGTGCTTGTGGCCCTAGACCAGGCTTGTCTGGTGCTTGTGGTTCTAGACCAGGCTTGTCTGGTGCTTGTGGTCCTGGACCAGGCTTGTCTGGTGCTTGTGGTCCTGGACCAGGCTTGTCTGGTGCTTGTGGTCCTGGACCAGGCTTGTCTGGTGCTTGTGGTCCTGGACCAGGCTTGTCTGGTGCTTGTGGTCCTGGACCAGGCTTGTCTGGTGCTTGTGGTCCTGGACCAGGCTTGTCTGGTGCTTGTGGTCCTGGACCAGGCTTGTCTGGTGCTTGTGGTCCTGGACCAGGCTCGTCTGGTGCTTGTGGTCCTGGACCAGGCTTGTCTGGTGCTTGTGGTCCTGGACCAGGCTTGTCTGGTGCTTGTGGTCCTGGACCAGGCTTGTCTGGTGCTTGTGGCCCTAGACCAGGCTTGTCTAGTGCTTGTGGTCCTGGACCAGGCTTGTCTGGTGCTTGTGGTCCTGGACCAGGCTTGTCTGATGTTAGACCATGTTTGTTTGGTGTTTGTGGCCCTAGACCAGGCTTGTCTGGTGCTTGTGGTCCTGGACCAGGCTTGCCTGATGTTAGACCAGGTTTGTTTGGTGTTTGTGGCCCTAGACCAGGCTTGTCTGGTGCTTGTGGTCCTGGACCAGGCTTGTCTGGTGCTTGTGGTCCTGGGCCAGGTTTGTCTGGTGCTTGTGGTCCTGGACCAGGCTTGTCTGGTGCTTGTGGTCCTGGGCCAGGTTTGTCTGGTGCTTGTGGTCCTGGACCAGGCTTGTCTGGTGCTTGTGGTCCTAGACCAGGCTTGTCTGATGCTTGTGGTCCTAGACCAGGTTTGTCTGGTGCTTGTGGTCCTGGACCAGGCTTGTCTGATGCTTGTGGTCCTGGACCAGGCTTGTCTGGTGCTTGTGGTCCTGGACCAGGCTTGTTTGTTGCTTGCCTTGTCAACCAGGTTATTGCTGCTAGTGGCCCGATGGCCCACATATCCATCACAGCCTGGTTGATCTGTTGAAGATACTTGTCCAGTTTCCTCTGGAAGACTTCTACACTTGTTCCAGCAGTGTTTCTGATATCTTCTGGTAAGATGTTGAATAATCTGGGACCAAGAATGTTGATACAGTGTTCTCTTATTGTGCCCACGGCTCCCCTGCTTTACACTGGGTTTATTTTACACTTCCTGACATATCTCTCACTCCAGTATGTTGTTATGGCAGCGTAGGTTCAAGACAAGGCCTTCAAGTACTGTCCAGGTATATATTATCATGTATCTCTATCTCCTCTGCTCCAGTGAGTATATATTTTTAAAAACATGTACAACACTGGTATACCTCTGATATACCACCACTGATATACCACCAGGATATACCACCACTGATATACCACCACTGATATACCACCACTGATATACCACCACTGATATTCCACCACTGATATACCACCACTGATATACCACCACTGATATACCACCACTGATATACCACCACTGATATACCACCACTGATATACCACCACTGATATACCACCACTGATATACCACCACTGATATACCACCACTGATATACCACCTCTGATATACCACCACTGATATACCACCACTGATATACCACCACTGATATACCACCACTGATATACCACCACTGATATACCACCACTGATATACCACCACTGATATACCACCACTGATATACCACCACTGATATACCACCTCTGATATACCACCTCTGATATACCACCACTGATATACCACCACTGATATACCACCACTGATATACCACCACTGATATACCACCACTAATATACCACCACTGATATACCACCACTGATATACCACCACTGATATACCACCACTGATATACCACCACTGATATACCACCACTGATATACCACCACTGATATACCACCACTGATATACCACCACTGATATACCACCTCTGATATACCACCTCTGATATACCACCACTGATATACCACCAGGATATATCTCTAATGGTTGCCAGTGTTTTAGTGCACTCACAGCCAGGTCCTGGACCAGACTGTTGCTGCTGGTGTTCAGATCTGGATCCAGGGGCCCTAGATTACTTTCCAGGTATATATAATCATGTATCTCTATCTCCTCTGCTCCAGTGAGTATATATTTAGGACCTTAAGGTGTTCCTAGTAGTTTAAATGATCTCTGTAACTGTTGCAGCTCTGATGTCTCTCCTGCCCTGAACGGGGTCGTCAACAATAAACAATAACCTAAACGAGAGAGCACAAGTGATTTGAATAGTGTCACCACTGGCATTATTTCCCTTGTTTTGAAAGTTCTCATTATCCACCTCGTCATCTTCCTGGCTGTCGTGATATTTGTCTTGTGTTCTGTGAAGGAAAGGTCAGTTGACATTATTACTCCCAGATCTTTCACGTCTTTCTCTCTTACTATTTGGTAATAATCTTGAGTTTCGTATACAGTGTTCCTATTGAGTTCCTCATTCTTACCATACCTAAACAGCTGGAACTTATCACCACTGACCGTCATGCTGTTCCCCACTGACCACTGGGAAACTGCTTATGCCTTCTTGCCTTACTGAAGTCTCCCAGCTGAGACTAACACTACTGAAGTCTCCCAGCTGAGACTAACACTACTGAAGTCTCCCAGCTGAGACTAACACTACTGAAGTCTCCCAGCTCAGACTGACACTACTGAAGTCTCCCAGCTGAGACTAACACTACTGAAGTCTCCCAGCTGAGACTAACACTACTGAAGTCTCCCAGCTGAGACTAACACTACTGAAGTCTCCCAGCTGAGACTAACACTACTGAACTCTCCCAGCTGAGACTAACACTACTGAAGTCTCCCAGCTGAGACTAACACTACTGAAGTCTCCCAGCTGAGACTAACACTACTGAACTCTCCCAGCTGAGACTAACACTACTGAAGTCTCCCAGCTGAGACTAACACTACTGAAGTCTCCCAGCTGAGACTAACACTACTGAAGTCTCCCAGCTGAGACTAACACTACTGAAGTCTCCCAGCTCAGACTAACACTACTGAAGTCTCCCAGCTCAGACTGACACTACTGAAGTCTCCCAGCTGAGACTAACACTCTCAGTAGTAGTACCAGTTCCTAGTAACCAGTTACCAGTAACCAGTAGATGACTCACTACCAACCGTCTCTGCGTGAATCACTGTCTGTATTCATATTGTTGCTGACCACAGCAGTATTTCAAACACCCCCTCACATATGGGTACTGTGGTTAGTCAGTCTTACGAGAGAGAGCAAGGAGGCAGGTCACCGGCTGTTTGGCGCCTACCAATACTTACCGTTATAATTATACATACTACCAGCCTACGTGAGTATTTCTTTACCCTATCCACGTGTTCGAACCCCACATGATAAATGGTGGCAACGGTGTGGGAGCATGGATTTAAGCTTTTTTAAGGGTATTTCAAGACGTTAGAAGACTGTTTGTGAGTAGCCGGCGGGTCAAAAGGTGAACCGTCTCACCCATCTCCAGCTACTCGCTCCCCTCACAACCTCCACCCTGTAGCCTGCACGCCTGTTGCAGCCGTTTTTCAAGCTTCCTGGCTTAGTTCGTGTGCTAATTGCTTCAATCTCCGAGGGGTTGACCCGGATTTTGCAATTAAGCCAGTCAGTTAGCCAGACTGTGGAAGCGAACGCCAGTCAGCCTGTCATCCAGCCTGTCTCCTGTCATCCACCTGCTCCTTCATGCTGTGTGCATCGTTACCCGTCTTCCAGTCAGCCATTCTCGTGGGTTAAGCCAGTCAGCCAACCCAGCTTCTAACCCAGCTGAGAGAGAGAAGTAAGCCACGCAAGTTCCTCTGAAGTATTGTTTCATGTATCGCTTTGTGCTCCCAGTTGGATGCTAAGAGTGGTCTTCACCATCCCTGTGGCATAGAGTGGCTTATCAAGCCACCTTCGTGAGTGGTGAGAAGTGCGTGGCAGTGAGAGAGCACAGGGCCATTCTGTTGCCCCCACCACCACCCGCCACCACGACCACCAGCCACCCATCTCATCTAACTGTGGCTGTTTTCACCCTTGTATCGGGTCCTAATACTGTTTTGGCTCACGTAATTGGTCAAGAGATTGTAGCTGAGCGCCAACGATAAAGCCAGTTACGTGAGTTCACCGAGAAAGCGCATTTCTTCCACAACAGTGAGTGTAGGAGGCGTCAGTCATCACCGCGCAGGACAACCTACCCTCGTCACCATCACCATCTACCACTCCAGACTCCAGTGATAATTTTCTATTTAGAGACATTTTTCTTGCATTTAAAGACATTTGCGTGTGTGAGACATTTATAGTGAATTTCTTGTGTACTCTAAGCCTTGTGTTTTCAGTGTAGACTCAGTGTTTCTTTGACTCATTATTTTTTTGCAATATTTTTCAGTGTTATTCGCTCATCTCATATTTTTTTTTATCTGTGTTTTTTTTATGCTACTCTCTGTCTGTAGTAAGTAATATTGTGTAGTGTACCAGTCAGTCACTCCGTGTGAAGTGATTCATTTTTTTATTGTATTCTTTCAACATTGTATTCTCCAGTATTTGTCACTGTAGTTCATGCAGTGATATTCACCCCAGTATACCAAATTATCCATTTATTTCTATGTGTGTCTTTTTTTCGTATGCCAGCAGTGTCTCATTCCTCTAATTTTTTCGCAGACTGTGTACCATTATTTTTGCCAGCAAATTTTTGTCGTATCAGTCACAGCAAGATTTTGTTGTATCAGTCACAGCAGGATTTTGTTGTATCAGTCACAGCAGGATTTTGTTGTAAGAATATACTAAAATAATGAATACGTGATTAAGTGTTGTGTGCCCCGCCACTTGTAAGTGTTGTGTCCCCCGCCACTTGTAAGTGTTGTGTGCCCTGGCACTTGTAAGTGTTGTGTGCCCTGCCACTGTAAGTGTTGTGTGCCCTGCCACTGTAAGTGTTGTGTGCCCTGGCACTTGTAAGTGTTGTGTGCCCTGTCACTGTAAGTGTTGTGTGCCCTGCCACTGTAAGTGTTGTGTGCCCTGCCACTGTAAGTGTTGTGTGCCCTGCCACTTGTAAGTGTTGTGTGCCCTGCCACTGTAAGTGTTGTGTGCCCTGCCACTTGTAAGTGTTGTGTGCCCTGCCACTGTAAGTGTTGTGTGCCCTGCCACTGTAAGTGTTGTGTGCCCTGCCACTGTAAGTGTTGTGTGCCCTGCCACTGTAAGTGTTGTGTGCCCTGCCACTTGTAAGTGTTGTGTGCCCTGCCACTGTAAGTGTTGTGTGCCCTGCCACTGTAAGTGTTGTGTGCCCTGCCACTGTAAGTGTTGTGTGCCCTGCCACTGTAAGTGTTGTGTGCCCTGCCACTGTAAGTGTTACACTTGCCTCACCACTTGTAAGTGTTACACTTGCCTCACCACTTGTAAGTGTTACACTTGCCTCACCACTTGTAAGTGTTACACTTGCCTCACCACTTGTAAGTGTTACACTTGCCTCACCACTTGTAAGTGTTACACTTGCCTCACCACTTGTAAGTGTTACACTTGCCTCACCACTTGTAAGTGTTACACTTGCCTCACCACTTGTAAGTGTTACACTTGCCTCACCACTTGTAAGTGTTACACTTGCCTCACCACTTGTAAGTGTTACACTTGCCTCACCACTTGTAAGTGTTACACTTGCCTCACCACTTGTAAGTGTTACACTTGCCTCACCACTTGTAAGTGTTACACTTGCCTCACCACTTGTAAGTGTTACACTTGCCTCACCACTTGTAAGTGTTACACTTGCCTCACCACTTGTAAGTGTTACACTTGCCTCACCACTTGTAAGTGTTACACTTGCCTCACCACTTGTAAGTGTTACACTTGCCTCACCACTTGTAAGTGTTACACTTGCCTCACCACTTGTAAGTGTTACACTTGCCTCACCACTTGTAAGTGTTACACTTGCCTCACCACTTGTAAGTGTTACACTTGCCTCACCACTTGTAAGTGTTACACTTGCCTCACCACTTGTAAGTGTTACACTTGCCTCACCACTTGTAAGTGTTACACTTCCGTTTTGTTCCTTGTTTTATTTTTATTCATATTTTTCATATTTCTTTGAACAAATTCACTCTTAGTGTAATTTCAATTACTTTTTAACGTAAAGTGTTTTCTTTACTCTGAGTAAATTGTTTTGTCTAATTTACAATTAAGAGTTAAAGTGTTCAGTCAGTTTTTCTTCATATTTTATTATTTAACCTGAGTTTTTCCAGTGACGCTTTATTACTGCAGTGATTATTTCTACACCTTATTTTGTTGCACTTGTTCTGCAGTGAATTATTTTGTTGCACTTGTTCTGCAGTGAATTATTTTGTTGCACTTGTTCTGCAGTGAATTATTTTGTTGCACTTGTTCTGCAGTGAATTATTTTGTTGCACTTGTTCTGCAGTGAATTATTTTGTTGCACTTGTTCTACAGTGAATTATTTTGTTGCACTTGTTCTGCAGTGAATTATTTTGTTGCACTGTTCTGCAGTGAATTATTTTGTTGCACTTGTTCTGCAGTGAATTATTTTGTTGCACTTGTTCTGCAGTGAATTATTTTGTTGCACTTGTTCTGCAGTGAATTATTTTGTTGCACTTGTTCTACAGTGAATTATTTTGTTGCACTTGTTCTGCAGTGAATTATTTTGTTGCACTGTTCTGCAGTGAATTATTTTGTTGCACTTGTTCTGCAGTGAATTATTTTGTTGCACTTGTTCTGCAGTGAATTATTTTGTTGCACTTGTTCTGCAGTGAATTATTTTGTTGCACTTGTTCTGCAGTGAATTATTTTGTTGCACTTGTTGTGCAGTGAATTATTTTGTTGCACTTGTTCTGCAGTGAATTATTTTGTTGCACTTGTTGTGCAGTGAATTATTTTGTTGCACTTGTTCTGCAGTGAATTATTTTGTTGCACTTGTTGTGCAGTGAATTATTTTGTTGCACTTGTTGTGCAGTGAATTATTTTGTTGCACTTGTTCTGCAGTGAATTATTTTGTTGCACTTGTTGTGCAGTGAATTATTTTGTTGCACTTGTTCTGCAGTGAATTATTTTGTTGCACTTGTTGTGCAGTGAATTATTTTGTTGCACTTGTTCTGCAGTGAATTATTTTGTTGCACTTGTTGTGCAGTGAATTATTTTGTTGCACTTGTTGTGCAGTGAATTATTTTGTTGCACTTGTTCTGCAGTGAATTATTTTGTTGCACTTGTTCTGCAGTGAATTATTTTGTTGCACTTGTTCTGCAGTGAATTATTTTGTTGCACTTGTTGTGCAGTGAATTATTTTGTTGCACTTGTTCTGCAGTGAATTATTTTGTTGCACTTGTTCTGCAGTGAATTATTTTCTTTTATTAATATTTTTATGCATTATTATTCTCAGTTTATTATTACATCTTGTTTTTCATTTTATTAATTTTCCTGATGTTGTCTTTGCATTATATTTTAATTTTGTTTATACATTCTTAGAAAATATTTAAATTTCCCAGTTATCTCTCGTTGCATACAATTTAGTGATTTTATTTTATACTTTTTACATTTATTAACAGTTTTATTAGTTAATTTCTTTATTAGCAAGAGTAAAGACAGCTCATTTTGCATTTAATTCAGTCTCCAGTAATATTTTTACTTGTAAATTTCAATGTAATTTTTATCTTGGCCAACAGTTCTTTACATTGAGTTGTCAGATAAGATAAGATTTCGTTGGGATTTTTAACCCCGGAGGGTTAGCCACCCAGGATAACCCAAGAAAGTCAGTGCGTCATCGAGGACTGTCTAACTTATTTCCATTGTGGTCCTTAATCTTGTCCCCCAGGATGCCACCCACACCAGTCCACTAACACCCAGGATGCCACCCACACCAGTCCACTAACACCCAGGTACCTATTTGCTGCTAGGTGAACAGGACAATAGGTGTAAGGAAACGTGTCAGAATTTCCACCCACCGGGAATCGAACCCGGGCCCTCCGTGTGTGAAGCGGGAGCTTTAGCCACCAGGCCACCGGGCCACCAGGCCACCGGGCCACCTTGCAGTGTATCTAAGACATTTTTTTTATTACATATGCAGAATGGGTGTCATCTCTGGGAGGATCAAACTCTGTAGCACTGGCTAACTCATGCTGTATTTGAGGCAAATGTTATAACGTTAATTTTTTCAACCGGGGGGAGTCATCCACTCCACCGAGTTTGTTCATTCCTCCAGTAAGAAAGAACTGATACCTTTATTCCAGAACAAACAACCTACTGGAAGGTTAGCCAGATGGACCTTGACTATCCAAGAGTTCAATCCCACCTTTGAACACTTACCTGTCAAGTCAAATGTAGTCGCAGATGCCTTATCGCGACGTGTTGGTGTAGTAACTGCAGACCCTCCATTTAGTGCTGAGGATGTAAAGAATGCTCAACGAACAGATCCCATGTGGTCTGGTGTGATTCGATTCCTGCTCCAGGAAGATCTTATTCTGACTGTGAAGCCACCAGCACCCATCAGTGACTTTGTCATGAACCAAGAATTACTGTATCGAACAGCCGAGTTGGGTACTCCTAGCAGAAGAGTATACCAGTTAGTAATTCCACAGTCACTAGTGAATGTAGCCTTACAGCTAGTTCACGATGTACCAGGTGTTGCACACCCTGGTATGGATCGTTCAGTAAAACAAGCCAGATTGAAATACTTTTGGCCTCGTATGGCAACTGATATTTCTGAGTATGTTAAGAAATGTAGTGTCTGCATGCAACATAAAGGTAATGCTAATGGTCCTAATCCAATCCAAGTGTATCCAACTACTAGCGAACCGTGGGAAAGAGTTGCGCTAGATTTGTTAAGTAATTTCCAATGTTCCCTCCAAGGCAACAAACATCTGTGTGTTATGGTAGACCATTTCACCAGATATTGTGAGTTAGTTCCTATTGCAGATAAGACTGCCGAGACAGTAGCTATAGCATTTAAAGAACCCATTATCTGCAGGCATACCACCCCTAAGTCCCTAGTAACAGATAATGGAGGTGAATTCTGTAATGAGATTCTTGAAAATTTGTGCACCTTGTACAAGATCTCTAAATCCACCATTGTACCTCATCATCCTGCCAGCAATGGGTTAGCGGAACGAACCAATAAGAAAGTACTTGATGTCTTGAGAGCCACTATCAATCCCAACAGTGAAACTTGGGATGAAGTTATACCTGATGTGCAGTGTGCTATAAATTCTGCTTACAATGTTTCTATAGGTGACACTCCACATTATGCATTGTACGGTGTAGATAAACGTTTGCCTTATGAGTTGTTATATTCTAATCCGAAACCAAATTACAACCCTGATGATTTCATAGCAACTCGTACCAACTTAGCTCAAAGTGTTTTTAGAAGAATCCGTGAAACACTTCATAAATCAACAGCAGAATTTACAAGAGTCGCAAACACTCGAGCAAAGCCATCCAAAATCAAAGTAGGTTCGAGAGTTATGCTGACTAACTTTAACAAAACGTCTGCAATGCCAAAGCTTGATCAAAAGTTTGTTGGTCCTTATCGAGTAGTTGAACATCTCACTGGTAATAAGTATAAGGTTAGAGAAATTAGTACTGGTCAGTATAAAGAATCGCATTTAGATCATATGAAGTTAGTATGTGATGACAATGATGTTCCAACCCAGACTAATGTGACAGACTCTGACAATCCTCCTGATCCTGTACTCTCTTCCTCTGATACTCAGTCAGACGATCAACCTGAATGTTGTTATTCCCTACGTACACGACAGGTATTGAGAAATCCTCAAGTATGATTTGTAACTACCAATTCAGATTTGCCTCAAATACAGCATGAGTTAGCCAGTGCTACAGAGTTTGATCCTCCCAGAGATGACACCCATTCTGCATATGTCAATCTTACCCTAGCAGAGTTGGGGTTAAATGTAAATAACCTGTATAGATGAATAATTACAGTATCAACTTATCAGTATTCAAGAATTTTTTTTTTGTGTTCACGTTCTCTCCGAATTCTGAGAGTTAACAGTCTAGATTTGAGTGCACCGAATCTGCCTTTCTGTTAAACACTTCTTTCTTTGTATATATTCCTTCCTCAGAATCCGTAGATCACATGAATACAGATCGATCGATCAAATTTTTTTTTCACTTCTATTGTAATCCCAACGTTGAGTTTCATTCGATGAGTTGTGCTATATTATACCTTGTATTGCATTACAGTTTCAGTTACGTAAGCTTCCATTCCAATGTTCTACTTATGTATGTTATAATGTTCAATTGTTGTGTACTTTGACATTGTATAGAATCTGCCCAAGCCGTATACCTGCCATCTCTTTGTATTTGTATGTCGGGACGACATACATTAGCGTCGCCGAGCTCTCAGTAGTAGTACCAGTTCCTAGTAACCAGTTACCAGTAACCAGTGTACCAGTAGATGACTCACTACCAACCGTCTCTGCGTGAATCACTGTCTGTATTCATATTGTTGCTGACCACAGCAGTATTTCAAACACCCCCTCACATATGGGTACTGTGGTTAGTCAGTCTTACGAGAGAGAGCAAGGAGGCAGGTCACCGGCTGTTTGGCGCCTACCAATACTTACCGTTATAATTATAATTATACGTACTACCAGCCTACGTGAGTATTTCTTTACCCTATCCACGTGTTCGAACCCCACATGATAACACTACTGAAGTCTCCCAGCTCAGACTGACACTACTGAAGTCTCCCAGCTGAGACTAACACTACTGAAGTCTCCCAGCTCAGACTAACACTACTGAAGTCTCCCAGCTCAGACTGACACTACTGAAGTCTCCCAGCTGAGACTAACTGTGGCATGCAAAGAGTACGTAACCTTTATTCGGCGCATGGACACACCCTCATTTACAGGCTATCTCCCCCAACCAGCGAACCAGGTTGCTAAGAGTTGATGATGGGGCCCCATCGTTCAACTAGTGACCAGGTTCTAGCCAATAAGAAGGTGGGATTGACAATCGCAGAGGTTATGTGGATACCGCTCTCCTGTCTGCCCTTGTCATTCCCACTCTAGAGCTGGTTGAAGCACGGTCTGCTATCTTGTGGCTTCTATTTCTGCCTTGCTTACCGTGGAGTGCACTATATTTATCACTGTACATAGTGTACATATTGCTGTTATAATTGGTGAAGGATAATATAAGTCTAAACTTTTTCTACTGTGTTTATTTGCTCCCATTACACCTGGGATAACAGGCCATTTGAAATCCTAGGTTGTAATATGGGTAGCCTGTCCGAGAGCTGGACTTAGAGAAACGGTTGAGCTTAGGGTGAAGCTTGTAGCAGGAACATTGTGTAGCTTGCTGTTTCGCTTCGCTTTACAAATTTTGCGTGTCAGTTGCTTATGATCAGCCTTGCTATTGTGTGATCGTTCAACAGCTCGCTACTAGCTTGTTCAGTGTGCTCGCTTCGCTACGGTCAATCTTGTGTGCAGTCGGCTTTGCTTGTATGCGTATTCTGCAATCGTACTGTGCATAGCTAAGCGTGTTCTGCAAATTAATGTGTTACGTTGGGGTATTCGTACTGTGCATAGCGAATAACTTATGCCACCTAGACGAGTCAGACGCCTGGTGTCGGCATATACTTTGCATAACCTACCTAAATTGTCCCTACAGCGTTGTTGGCAAATTGCTCGTTCCATTGGAATTCCCTATAAACGCACTCTTACAGCTGCGCAACTGCGTTCACTTATTGCTGACATACTTATTGAAGAAGAGATGGCACATCAGACTCCTCCCTCTACGGGAGCTAGGGCAAAAACTACTATGTTCTCGCAGGAGGAAGATGATACACCTACGGAGCAAAATGGTCATTATAGTGCACATGGGTTGTCTCAGGGTGAATCAGCGTCGTTGGCACTTCAGCTGGCAAAAATCAATCTTGAGCAAACTAGGGAACAGAGAGCATTCGCAAGGGAAGAATTTGATAGGGAAAGAGAAAGGAGGCAGTTTTCGCATTCTGTAAACGATTTCAGTTTACAAAAAGCAGTACAGCTTGTTCCCCGCTTCAATGAGGCCGAACCAGAGCAATTTTTCGAAAGCTTCGAAAATCAGGCTCGAGCCTTGAGGTGGCCGGAACAGCACTGGGCAGCGTTGGTTCATACAGCATTATTGGGTAAGGCACAGGAATTTACGTCGGTATTAACTGACGCTGAATTCTCTGATTATCAAGTAGTGAAGACCACAGTGTTGGGAGCATATACATGTATCCCAGCTAAATATCGTAAGACCTTCAAATTGAACAGGCGGCAGCTTGGTCAATCCCTGGTGGACTTTGTGAGACAGCAAACCAAAGCTTTTACCAGCTGGTATAAAGCGAGTGGTGTCTCTAACTTTGAGGAGCTGGTGCAGCTTATTCTGATTGATAACCTGCTGGAGTCTGTGGGACCAGAGGTTCGTGTCTTTCTGCAGGATCGTGACTTAACCACTGCATTGGAGGCGGCCAGGTTGGCTGATACCTTCGAAACGAACCGCTCCTTGTCCGAGCGGTCCCGTCTCTCTTTTCAACAGTCTGGCGTGAGCAGAGATCGACAACATTGGAGAATGAAGTGCCAGCCGGAGGGAGAGCGTCTACGTCATCCAAATAAGTCACCTGGTGAGCCACGCTTCTCAACATATGGTCCCCCTGCGGAGAGGCAAACTACTTATGGAGCATCTCGACAACAATATCCAGAGAGGCACCAGCCAGAACGACACCACTTGCAACGTCATCAGGGAGTAAAGGGCAAGCCTGTCGTCTGCTTCAGGTGTAATAAAGTAGGTCATATCAGTTCCAACTGCCCCCAAAAACCTCAACCCATCGGGAAAATCTCTAATATCCCTAGTAACATGTCCCCTAGAGAAGTAGAAAAAGGTATGGCCCCTTATTATTGCGAAAGTCTTATTTCCCTTCAGGAACACTCAGAACCAACTAAAGTAAATACCTTTAGAGATACTGGAGCATATTGCTCACTTGTCAGAGAAGGAATATTACCCCTTTCAGAGAATACTTCCTTGAATTCCTCAGTTTTATTGGAAGCTTACGGAGGAGCTATATATTCAGTTCCTTTGCATAAAATTTATGTACAGTGCAAATATTACACTGGGTACTTGACTGTAGGTATCTCAAAAGGATTTCCCATGAAAAATGCCATGTTATTACTGGGTAATAACATTACTACTGTTACTTCGTGTCCTGAACCTATAATGATTAATGCTTCTCCAGTGTTGGCCATAACTCGGGCAACATCCCAAGGGTTGTCTGGGGAGAATGTTGACCTATCCTTGGACGACTCCGATCTCGGAATAGCCACGTTGTTTTATGAGACACACCGGCCGGAGTCTCGTAAATCAAGTGAACAGACCCCGATCAAGCCTTCCTATTCCCAGGTTGCAGGATTGCCAGATGTCTCTGTTTCCATGCCCGAGGGACTGTCCTTCCGGGAGGAACAACGTAAGGACCCTTCGTTAAAATTCACTTTTGAGGCAGCCATGGGTAAATCCTCTTTGGGTCATCCAGTCAAGTATGAAGTTAAAAATGATTATTTGGTATGCACTGAGACTGGTAAGGAGACAGAGGGCCGGCAATTATACGACAGGTTAGTGGTTCCAACCAAGTATAGACCTCAGATATTAAATATAGCTCATAATACGTCATCAGGAGGTCACTTAGGAATTACAAAAACCTTGTATAGAATCACAAAAGAATTTTATTGGCCAACATTAAAGAAAGATGTGAAGAATCATATTAGGTGTTGCCGAGAATGTCAGCAAGTTGGAAAACCTGGACATTCTATTAAACCTGCACCTCTCCAACCCATACCTGCTGATGGAGAACCTTTTGCAGATTTAATTATAGATTGTGTAGGTCCACTACCTAAGTCAAAGTCTGGAAATCAGTATTTATTTACAATTATGGATAAAGTAACCAGATATCCTGAAGCGATCCCAATGCGTAGTATCAATACTAAAGCTATTCTCAAAGCTTTAACAAAATTCATTTCTTGTTTTGGCATTCCTAAAACTATACAAAGTGATCAAGGTACTAACTTCACTGCCAAAGCATTTAGGGAAGTATTAACTAGGTTAGGGATAATTCACAACTTATCCACTGCCTATCACCCTCAGTCCCAAGGCGCCTTGGAAAGATTCCACCAAACATTAAAAACAATGATGAGAAGTTTTTGCATGCACTTTCCGACAGATTGGGATGAATCTCTACCGTTGTTGCTATTCTCAGTACGAGAGACGGTGCAAGAGTCTACAGGGTATAGTCCGTTTGAGCTGATCTTTGGGCACAATGTACGAGGTCCTCTTCGGGTGCTCAAAGAAGGATGGATGGGAGAAGACGTAAGCTCAGCACTCTACAACCCGTCTTCAAGGTTGCAGGTGGCACGTGAGTTAGCCACGGCTAACCTAAAGATAGCTCAAAGTAAGATGAAACAGAGGTATGACAAAAGTGCACAATTCCGCTCCTTCCATCCAGGAGACAAGGTGTTGGTGCAGGAACCTATACCTGGCCACACCTTGAAAGCTAGATTTACGGGACCTATGCAGATAGTAAGTAGATTATCTGATTTAAATTATGTGGTAGCTCCCATTGATAAGACCTCAAAAACAAAAACTTACCACATAAATCAAATCAAGGCCTTTCATACACCAGATAAAGTCCCAGTAATGACTCTGTCCTCTACCTCTGAGGACGACTCTGACTCTTTGCACTCTATCTCTGAAATTAATACTAAACTTTCAAATTCTGTCCTCCTCAAGGATCCTAGCCCGTTAATGGATGGATTATCTGAAATACAAGCAACCAATTTAACTGAGCTTCTACAGTCATATCCTAATATTTTTTCGGATGTGCCGAAAAAATGTACGTTAGGTTACCATGATGTAGATGTGGGAAAATCTAAACCAATTAAACTCTCCCCCTACAGAGCTAATCCTGAAAAGCAAAGGTTACTTCAGCAGGAAGTAGACTTCTTGTTAGAACATGGTTTAGTGGAGGAGTCATCTAGTCCATGGGCTTCACCGTGCATCCTAGTAAAGAAGGCTGATGGAGGGTTTCGTATGTGCACAGACTACCGTAAAGTGAACGAGGTCACAATTACAGATGCTTACCCTCTTCCTCGTCTGGATGACGTAATTGACTTTGTGGGTAAGGCTACTTTTGTGTCCAAATTAGATCTCCTTAAAGGTTACTATCAGGTACCTTTGACAGATAAGGCGAAGGAAATCTCTGCCTTCGTAATTCCAGGAGGTCATTATCAGTATACAGTTACCCCCTTCGGAATGAAAAATTCCCCCTCTTCATTCCAGAAACTCATCCATCAGGCTATTAAAGGACTTGAAGGCACGGCAGCATACCTAGATGATATTGTTGTGGTGTCTGATACTTGGGATCAACACCTACTTAGACTTAAAGCTCTGTTTGAGACCTTTAAGAATTCCCAATTAACAGTTAATTTATCTAAATCTTCCTTTGGCCAGGCCACTATCACTTTTCTAGGCCATGAAGTAGGTAGTGGTAATGTTGCACCTAAACTTGCTAAAGTTCTTTCGATTAAAGATTATCCAGTTCCTCATGATAGGAAATCTCTTCAACGTTTCCTAGGCATGATAGGATTTTACAGAAGATTCTGTAAGAATTTCTCAGATATTGTAGCCCCTCTTACCTCTCTTACCAGTCATAAAGTTCCCTTTAATTGGACGTCAGATTGTAACACTGCTTTTAATAAAGCAAAAAGATTATTGTGCTCTGCACCCATTCTCCTGTCTCCAGACTTCTCCAAACCTTTTTCATTACAGGTTGATGCTTGTGAGTCTGGGGTTGGGGCGGTACTATTACAAATCGGGAACAAGGAGTTGCAGCCTGTAGCATACTTTTCAGCTAAGTTCCAGCCACATCAGAGAGCTTACTCTACCATTGAAAAAGAAGCCCTCGCGCTGGTAATGGCTTTGGAGCATTTCGATGTTTATGTGGGCCAGACATCGCAGGTGGTCACAGTCTACAGTGATCACAACCCGTTAGTCTATCTCCAAGCCATGAAGAATCACAACACAAGGCTTATGCGTTGGACGCTCAGGCTGCAGCCCTATAACTTCAAAATTCGTTACATTGCCGGCAAAGAAAATGTGTTGGCAGACTCTTTGTCAAGAGTCTAGTTTAATATTTTATTTAGGTTAGGATGTATTTGTGGTAACCCCCCTTTCAAGCTCTTTTTTTTATCCCCTGATGTGGGGGTTTTTTTTAGTGAGGGGATACGGGCTACCGTCCGCTTGTATCTTGGACCTATGTTGGCTTATCTGACTGCTGTCTCACTCTGAGTTTAGGGTTTGGCTTTCAGGCACTAGGAAAGCTGAGCTCTATCTAAGAGTTGGATGGTGGAGAGGATAGGCGGTCCCATTATTTTGTGCCATGGCGGCACGGTTACCACTGGGAGGTGGCAGCCTAATCCTGAGCCTTCTCGGGGGTGGGGGTGTGGCATGCAAAGAGTACGTAACCTTTATTCGGCGCATGGACACACCCTCATTTACAGGCTATCTCCCCCAACCAGCGAACCAGGTTGCTAAGAGTTGATGATGGGGCCCCATCGTTCAACTAGTGACCAGGTTCTAGCCAATAAGAAGGTGGGATTGACAATCGCAGAGGTTATGTGGATACCGCTCTCCTGTCTGCCCTTGTCATTCCCACTCTAGAGCTGGTTGAAGCACGGTCTGCTATCTTGTGGCTTCTATTTCTGCCTTGCTTACCGTGGAGTGCACTATATTTATCACTGTACATAGTGTACATATTGCTGTTATAATTGGTGAAGGATAATATAAGTCTAAACTTTTTCTACTGTGTTTATTTGCTCCCATTACACCTGGGATAACAGGCCATTTGAAATCCTAGGTTGTAATACTAACACTACTGAAGTCTCCCAGCTCAGACTGACACTACTGAAGTCTCCCAGCTCAGACTGACACTACTGAAGTCTCCCAGCTGAGACTAACACTACTGAAGTCTGCCAGCTCAGGCTGACACTACTGAAGTCTGCCAGCTCAGACTGACTCTACTGAAGTCTGCCAGCTCAGACTGACACTACTGAAGTCTGCCAGCTCAGACTGACACTACTGAAGTCTGCCAGCTCAGGCTGACACTACTGAAGTCTCCCAGCTCAGACTGACACTACTGAAGTCTGCCAGCTCAGGCTGACACTACTGAAGTCTGCCAGCTCAGACTGACACTACTGAAGTCTGCCAGCTCAGACTGACACTACTGAAGTCTGCCAGCTCAGACTAACACTACTGAAGTCTGCCAGCTCAGACTGACACTACTGAAGTCTGCCAGCTCAGACTGACACTACTGAAGTCTGCCAGCTCAGACTGACACTACTGAAGTCTGCCAGCTCAGACTGACACTACTGAAGTCTGCCAGCTCAGACTGACACTACTAAAGTCTGCCAGCTCAGACTGACACTACTGAAGTCTGCCAGCTCAGACTGACACTACTGAAGTCTGCCAGCTCAGACTGACACTACTGAAGTCTGCCAGCTCAGACTGACACTACTGAAGTCTGCCAGCTCAGACTGACACTACTGAAGTCTGCCAGCTCAGGCTGACACTACTGAAGTCTGCCAGCTCAGACTGACACTACTGAAGTCTGCCAGCTCAGACTGACACTACTGAAGTCTGCCAGCTCAGACTGACACTACTGAAGTCTGCCAGCTGACACTACTGAAGTCTGCCAGCTCAGACTAACCCATCCACATAACTAATGTGTCTACTGGCTCATGTTGCTCCCCCACATGTGCTGTACCCCACATGTGCTGTACCCCACATGTGTTGTACCCCACATGTGCTGTACCCCACATGTGCTGTACCCCACATGTGCTGTACCCCACATGTGCTGTACCCCACATGTGCATCACCCCCACATGTAACAACACACCTCTCTCAACATTTACACATCTGCTGTACTGTCTGTTGGACCTCCCATCTGTTGCATCCCTCCCCCCATCTGTTGCACCCCTCCCCTCATCCGTTGCACCCCTCCCCTCATCCGTTGCACCCCTCCCCTCATTGCATCTGTACAATCATATATGATCACTGTTACCTCCTCACCGTTCTCTCCTCAGCGTTCCCTCTTCACCGTTCTCTCCTCACCGTTCCCTCTTCACCGTTCCCTCCTTACCGTTCCCTCTTCACCGTTCTCTCCTCACCGTTCCCTCCTCACCGTTCCCTCCTCACCGTTCCCTCCTCACCGTTCTCTCCTCACCGTTCCCTCCTCACCGTTCTCTCCTCACCGTTCCCTCCTCACCGTTCCCTCCTCACCGTTCCCTCCTCACCGTTCCCTCCTCACCGTTCCCTCCTCACCGTTCCCTCCTCACCTTTCCCTCCTCACCGTTCTCTCCTCACCGTTCCCTCCTCACCGTTCCCTCCTCACCGTTCTCTCCTCACCGTTCCCTCCTCACCGTTTCCTCCTCACCGTTCCCTCCTCACCGTTCCCTCTTCACCGTTCCCTCCTCACCGTTCCCTCCTCACCGTTCCCTCCTCACCGTTCCCTCCTCACCGTTCCCTCCTCACCGTTCCCTCCTCACCGTTCCCTCCTCACCGTTCCCTCCTCACCGTTCCCTCCTCACCGTTCCCTCCTCACCGTTCCCTCCTCACCGTTCCCTCCTCACCGTTCCCTCCTCACCGTTCCCTCCTCACCGTTCCCTCCTCACCGTTCTTCGTCATCCTCACTTTTCACAATACCTGTTCACTATTTGTTCAACGTAAATGTTCAACTTCCATCCCATATAAACTGGGTATAGTTCCCCCTTGACTAAACACATGCACTGGTGTTACACATGTTTAAAACACATGTGTAACATCAGCTGGTGTTACACATGTCTCAGTCACAGACATACACTATTATGTACTACCTAGATACGTTTGCGGGGGGTCGGTTATGTGGTCTAAGGCCCTATATAGACCTCAGGAGTACCCTAGTAAGCCTTGGCTATGAGGTCCAGGACCTTAGACAGACCTCAACATTATTCTCAACATTTGGAATCTTTATTGAGAAGCCAGTGACTTCTTCAGTCCTATACGGAGACGAACGGTGGACAAATGAGGAGTTAGAAGGTATCAGTCCCTCACCCTGGATGCGAAGTTGCCAGTCCATCAACCTTATTATCCTAGTTAGCCTGGGTTGTGTGGTCGAAGGCCTTAGGTAGGCCTACCTTTGATGATTTTGGAGAGTCCTACTACTCCCGGAGTCCGGCCATGGGCCAGGCTCGTCTGAATGTTACCCTAGCTAACGTCGGGTATATGATTAAGGCATTAAAGAGGAGTGTTGGTCCAGGACCGAGCTGAGGGGACCATGAACCCCGGACCAGTCATCTGGTCTACCTACCATGAGTCTACCTGGAGGGTACTCCGGGGGACAGGTCACAAGTAAACTCAGTGTCCACCACAAGCTGAAGAATCACTCACCCGTAATGGGGAAGTGCTAAAACCGTAGGGGTGATAGATAATGCTACAGGTAAGTGTTAATACCATAGGACTGATAGACAGAGGCACTGACCTGTGCGCTGCGCCTTCTCCCTGCGCGCCTTGATGGTACGGTCGCGTCTCCTGGTAGTTTCCTCAGTGTCTGAGTGGTCAGCGTCGTTGTCTTCAAGACTTTCCGCTGAGGCCAGGTACAAGGTGGTCACTCCCGTGGGACCTCGAGGTAACGAATTAGATGACGAAGATGACGATGAAGACGATGATATCGACGATAGAGGACGATACACATCCTTGAATTTACGGGGATCGAAACCCACGGGGGGTGAGGGTGTCTTGTCGTCAGAGAAGGTGGAGACAGTGGCTGATAAACTGACTTTAGCGGCTGACTGAGTGTTCTCTTTGGGCTTTATAACAAACTGTGGCTCAGCATAGATGTGCTCCTTCCTGAGTCTTCTATCTAAGTTATTATAGAGCTGTTCTGACGTGTCTAGACTCCTCTCTATGTCTTCAAACATAGATGTTATAGATTCAGCTAGGCTCACCTTCACTTTACACTTACACTTGTCACTCGGAGTCCTCAACACTCCACACTCATCACACTTCAATTGAGTATCAGCCTCTAAGTCGCGCTCCACGATGAACAATCTCTCGTTACATGATATAGTCTCCGTTGTAAATAATCCATTTTCTGTGACACTTTCGCACCCACTTTCTTTGACACTTTGTAATCCATTTTCTATAGCACCACTATCTGAGTTTTCTTTGGTTGATACTTCGCCCTGAGGGCAGTCTTTTCTAAAATTTAAACTACTATTGCATCCACTATAAGTGGGGCAATTCTCCCCACTATTGCCACTGCTGGTGGAGTGATTCTCCCCACTATTGCCACTGCTGGTGGAATGATTCTCCCCAGTACTGCCACTGATATTTTCTGCTGCTGCTGCCACTCCATCCCCAACTTCGTCAGAGCTCCTACAGGAGTGTGCATCTGTGCCTTCGTTCAGCCGGGCATAGAGAGCATCGTACATGTTAAGCAGCGTTGGCACCAGGTCCGTAGATATACCTGAAATGTAGAAACAAGGGGCATTAAAATGTGAAACAGACAATGTGAGGGAAAAGTTTGACAGATAGGAGTAGCAAGCGAGTATATGGTGACGATAGTTTGACGGCTGCTTGTTAAGGTAGGGTCAGTTTAGCTCCCGCTACCCCCCCCCCCCCTTTTCTCCACCCCGAAAGGTGACGTGTGGGACTCACAGCTCCCAGCACAACTGTAAGTAAAAACCTCTGCTTCTATACTAGTGGATATATTGGTTAAAAGCTTCACTTCTGACCAATAATAAACTTAGTCCTTTCAGTCTTAAGTCCCATGTAATGTTTTAGATAATCACCACGTCTTTTAGGTACTGTATTTATCATGGAGAGTGATTTCTTAAGCAGTGGGTAACATTTGTCTCTTTCCAGCTTGTAATGACAGCTCAGGTCACCTGCCAATCTAAGAAAAGTGTTGAAGGAGACGGCTGAAGTCCTGAGACGTCACTTTATGATCTACCTACCTGATTAATTGCAGTCAACCGCAGGCAACTACCCCTCATCTTTGCAGTGGTAAAGAACCTGCGTTCCTGTCATCTGGACTGACTATTCAAGGCTACAGACTCTGTGAAGAACTAGTCGTTGGGTTGTCACCAACACCTGTGACCCCCACACATCAACAACGGCTACAATCTCCACAAGACGGTACTCACCTAGTTGTACTCACCCAGTTGAGGTTGCGGGGGTCGAGTCCGAGCTCCTGGCCCCGCCTCTTCACTGATCGCTACTAGGTCACTCTCCCTGAGCCGTGAGCTTTATCATACCTCTGCTTAAAGCTATGTATGGATCCTGCCTCCACTACATCTGGTGTCAACCTCCACCAGACACCCCAGTATAACTGTACATATTAGCGTTGAATTGAAATGTAATTTTTCCATTTCATTTTTCTTTCAAGCAGGATACACATTACTATATAATAAAGTGTTTATCTTTGTGGATTATTTCTTTCTATTCATTAATTTTCCTGAGGAGGAGCCAGCCTTATTAATACTGTCTGAAGTTGTTGCAGGGCTGAGTATAACCTTCAGACAAAAACACAAAGAACATCTAAAACGCAAGAAAAACCCATTAAAACATGCATTAAACGGAAGATAAAACCTACTAATAAACACCTTGAGGTGTATAATAAACACTTAAACAAACTGACACAGTGGTAACGTAAACAAACGTAAATATCAAATATGCTGGACATCCCTGGGATTTTCAAAACACTTAAAACACTTTCGTACACTTCCCTTAAAAATAATAATAATTATTATTATTATTATTATTATTATTCAAGGGCAAACTACACTGTTATACGAAGCGTGTGCACTGGAGGTGTGTGATTGTATTGTTGCGTGTGAGAGTAGTGATCTTACCAGCAGCCTCACCAGAGTAATGTACAGTGTCCACGACGCCTCAGCTCTGACTCACAGATTAACGCACAAGTACCTAAGTATTCCTTATAAAATGGAACCATCAACGTGTAGAGAGAGAGAGAGAGAGAGAGAGAGAGAGAGAGAGAGAGAGAGAGAGAGAGAGAGAGAGAGAGAGAGAGAGAGAGAGAGAGAGAGAGAGAGAGAGAGGACTCACTTGCCTCTACCAACAACGTTCATTTTCTTACGTTCTTCTGTACGGTCACTTCACAAAGTTCCTTTGCCATATACACAGAGGTGCGTATGTCTGTGTATATACACAGAGAAGTGTGTATCTCTGTGTATACAGACAATTTCATTCTTATTTTAGGTATTAAAGTATCCCTCTCAATAAAATATGTTAATGTGCTGACTGGTGGTGTTATTGTCCAGATCAGAGTAATTATTATTATCATTAAAGATTCGCCGGTATTCTCCCGGCCCGGGCCTTTTCCAAGTGGTGGCCCGGCCTTGGCTCCCTCTTCAGGGAGTGTCTGAGACCTAAGTCTCCCATGGGAGGAGGCATAAGTACCTCATCATTGGGACCAACTGTCCCCAGGCCTCGCCACAAGCTAGGCCTCTCTGGTCTGTCATCCCCGCCCCAAGGGAGCTAATGGGAATGACAGTCTTATGAGCTGTAAGCTCTGGCTCAGGTACCTACCCTACCCTAGAAGGGTTAGGCATGGTGTCGATGACGATCAGAGTAATGTTAAGGGAACCCGAAATCCGGATTCACGAACAGCAAGGTCCAGGCACCGGCGGATTTACGCACCGTGGAACGACCACAACAATAATGTTGATGTTAGTCGTGGAATATTAGCAGTTACCACTTCCTGCAGTTGATGCTGGCTCTTGTTTTTGTGGCTACTGCTGCTACTACTTCCTCTTGGCAACCTCTACATTTGGTCAAGCAATGTTTCTGATGTCTGCTGGTAGCAGTGTTGTAGATATACACACCTGGTTATAATTGCAACAGTGTTGTTGGAGAAACACACCTGGATGGTGTCGAGGCGTCCAGTCCCGTCACTTGTTGTAGCTAAGTTGATCTACGACACGACACAAGTTACGACACTACACAAGCTATGATACTAGACAAATTACGATACAAGACTAGCTACAGCACTTCACAAGCTACGACACTACCCACACCCACACACACACACACACAACGGGGCCAGGAGCTTGGACTCGACCCCTGCAACCTCAACTAGGTGAGTACACACACACAGTACAACATTTCAAAATATTTTTAATGTGTGTGTATATGCAAAATGTTAATATATTCTGAGTGTGTTGAAGACAGTGAGGGATCTGAGTAGTGACAACAGTGTCTAAGATCCCTGCATCTTATCTCCCATCACTGAGAGAATTAATGCTTCTGCCACCTCACACACACACACGCTTATTCATTCTCATTCTCTCCCATTCATTCTCACTCTCTCTCATACATTCTCATATTATTTTGGATATTTTTTTGTATTTATGACGTGTGTGTGTGTGTCTCAATACACCGTTACTGATGCTAGGGAGAGAGAGTTGTAAGTGGAGACAATAAGTCAGGAGGACGTATATTTCCTTAAATTCCTGGACCAATAAAAGGCTGTGGGTCCAGACAAGTTGAGCCCAGGATTGCTGAGAAGATGTACAGACCAGCTAGCAGCACCTCTAACTTGTATCTAGCAGCACTGCCTAGTACAGTGTAAATGGCCTTCTCTGTGGAAAGAGGCAAATGTAGTCCCTGTTCACAAAAAGAACAGAGGAAATCAGCAACCACAGACCAGTGTCACTCCTGTCAATTACTACCAAGATTCTTGAGAGAATAATCTCGAGACAAATGACAGAGTTTTTTGACTACCACTCACTACTTTGTGATCGTCAATATGGCTTCAGGAAAGGTTACTCTTCTGCTGATCTGTTGTTAAACCTCTCCACTAAGTGGCACCAGTCACTGGATGAATCCAAAGTCAGCTGTGTAGTGACACTGGACATTGTTGGTGCTTTAGACAAAGCATGGCACTAGAGACTCCTGGCAAAACTGCAAGCACTGGGAGTCGCAGGCTCTACACTGTCTCCTCAGTGATTACCTTCGAGGTGGATCTCTAAGGAAAGTTCTCAATGGGACAGAGTCAACAAGACAAGTTGCTGGGACCATTGTTATGGAATGTCTACTTCAATGACCATCTCATCCCAGAATCCCATGTATATGCAGACAACTGTACTCTGACACTTATCCAAGAGAGGAAATGCCAGCTGCTCTCAATTACATTAATCATCGACTTACAGCCTGAGGAAGACGATGGCAGGTTGCATTTGCTTCTGAGAAAACACAAATAATGATGCTATCCAGGCGCCATAATGGTAGTAAGAATGAATTGAAGTGTGTTGAAACCCGGGGGTGAGGTAATTATCCTCGGGGTGAAGTTTGATATTAAGGTGTCTGTGAAGAACCACGTGGTAAATCTGGCAAGCAAGGCACACCAATCTAATAACACTCAGACGGCTGAGGCTGAAAAATTCTTCGCAAGGTACAACTAGGCTCACACCTAGAGTATACACCACTCTCTTGGACTGACTCTCCCCTCTGTCTCATCTATAACTTTTAGACAGAATAGAGAACCCAGAAGGACGACTCAACTCCCGCCTAGACAGATCTGTCATTCCAACAGAGCCTGCAACACCAGTAACATGTGGGTGGCCTTACTATTAAGTACAAGGCCAATACTGTCAAGGTTCTACATTTGACTTCACTTCTCGGACAGCAAAAAAGACAGCTTGTATACAAAAAGACGGGTAGTGAGAAGATAGCTTCAACACCAGACGGGCAGAAAACAACTGTACCCTTCTCAAGAATACCAATTCATTTGAGATCATTCATTCCTAGAATGATTCCAGTCTGGAACATGTTTGTACAGTATAACAACGTCGGTTAAATAACAGAGGGTGAACAAATCAAATCTCTGGCTCATAGCTGGCTCCAACTCCACCCTATTTGTGCGTTTCATATCAATAAAAAATCTAGTTAGAGGCTAGGAAAGCTTCTGAATTGAGAGAGAATGAGAGAGAAGGGGAGGGCTCTTAGTTTGTAAATAAAGTTGGGAAACCTTTAACCTAACCTTGTAAAACTGTGTAAAAGAGAGAGAGATAGAGATAGAAGGGGTGGCTGAGGGTGGGTGGGTGAGAAGGGGTGGCTGAGGGTGGGTGGGTGGGTGGGCGGCCAGACATGCTGGTGTTATATGATCATCTTGACGCCACCCACCACCACTACCACTCTCCCTCAATCTCTCCCTCATTCTGGCCCTTCCTTTCTGCCTCAGTGACAAACTCTATCCCAGCCTCTCTTCCTCACAGCCTCTCTCACTTCCTCACAGCCTCTCTCACTTCCTCACAGCCTCTCTCACTTCCTCACAGTCTCTCTCACTTCCTCACAGCCTCTCTCACTTCCTCACAGCCTCTCTCACTTCCTCACAGTCTCTCTCACTTCCTCACAGTCTCTCTCACTTCCTCACAGTCTCTCTCACTCCCTCACAGTCTCTCTCACTTCCTCACAGCCTCTCTCACTTCCTCACAGCCTCTCTCACTTCTTCACAGCCTCTCTCACTTCCTCACAGTCTCTCTCACTTCCTCACAGTCTCTCTCACTCCCTCACAGTCTCTCTCACTCCCTCACAGTCTCTCTCACTTCCTCACAGCCTCTCTCACTTCTTCACAGCCTCTCTCACTTCCTCACAGTCTCTCTCACTTCCTCACAGTCTCTCTCACTTCCTCACAGCCTCTCTCACTTCCTCACAGTCTCTCTCACTTCTTCACAGCCTCTCTCACTTCCTCACAGTCTCTCTCACTTCCTCACAGCCTCTCTCACTTCCTCACAGTCTCTCTCACTTCTTCACAGCCTCTCTCACTTCCTCACAGCCTCTCTCACTTCCTCACAGCCTCTCACTTCCTCACAGCCTCTCTCACTTCCTCACAGCCTCTCTCACTTCCTCACAGCCTCTCTCACTTCCTCACAGTCTCTCTCACTTCCTCACAGCCTCTCTCACTTCCTCACAGCCTCTCTCACTTCCTCACAGCCTCTCTCACTTCCTCACAGCCTCTCTCACTCCCTCACAGCCTCTCTCACTTCTCTGCATCCTGTCTTGTCGACACCAGAACCACTGTGAGAGTGACAACCAGCGTAGACAGAGTACCTGATAAGCCAGCAATAAGAGCCTGGCTGATCCGACTGATCCACCATGAGGCCTGGTCTCTGACCGGGCAGTGGGGGCGTTGACCCCCGGAACTCTCTCCGGGTATACCTACCTGGGTAGGTATACCTGGGTAATAATTATAATAATACCTTCAAGGTAGGCTGGTATACTGTTGTATACTGACTACCACCTTCAAGGTAGGCTGGTATACTGTTGTATACTGACTACCACCTTCAAGGTAGGCTGGTATACTGTTGTATACTGACCACCACCTTCAAGGTAGGCTGGTATACTGTTGTATACTGACTACCACCTTCAAGGTAGGCTGGTATACTGTTGTATACTGACTACCACCTTCAAGGTAGGCTGGTATACTGTTGTATACTGACTACCACCTTCAAGGTAGGCTGGTATACTGTTGTATACTGACTACCACCTTCAAGGTAGGCTGGTATACTGTTGTATACTGACCACCACCTTCAAGGTAGGCTGGTATACTGTTGTATACTGACCACCACCTTCAAGGTAGGCTGGTATACTGTTGTATACTGACTACCACCTTCAAGGTAGGCTGGTATACTGTTGTATACTGACTACCACCTTCAAGGTAGGCTGGTATACTGTTGTATACTGACTACCACCTTCAAGGTAGGCTGGTATACTGTTATATACTGACTACCACCTTCAAGGTAGGCTGGTATACTGTTGTATACTGACCACCACCTTCAAGGTAGGCTGGTATACTCTTGTATACTGACCACCACCTTCAAGGTAGGCTGGTATACTGTTGTATACTGACCACCACCTTCAAGGTAGGCTGGTATACTGTTGTATACTGACCACCACCTTCAAGGTAGGCTGGTATACTGTTATATACTGACTACCACCTTCAAGGTAGGCTGGTATACTGTTGTATACTGACCACCACCTTCAAGGTAGGCTAGTATACTGTTGTATACTGACTACCACCTTCAAGGTAGGCTGGTATACTGTTGTATACTGACCACCACCTTCAAGGTAGGCTGGTATACTGTTGTATACTGACTACCACCTTCAAGGTAGGCTGGTATACTGTTGTATACTAACTACCACCTTCAAGGTAGTCCGGTATACTATTGTATACTGACTACCACCTTCAAGGTAGGCTGGTAAACTGTTGTATACTGACTACCACCTTCAAGGTAGGCTGGTATACTGTTGTATACTGACTACCACCTTCAAGGTAGGCTGGTATACTGTTGTATACTGACTACCACCCTCAAGGTAGGCTGGTATACTGTTGTATACTGACTACCACCTTCAAGGTAGGCTGGTATACTGTTGTATACTGACTACCACCTTCAAGGTAGGCTGGTATACTGTTGTATACTGACTACCACCTTCAAGGTAGGCCGGTATACTGTTGTATACTGACTACCACCTTCAAGGTAGGCTGGTATACTGTTGTATACTGACTACCACCTTCAAGGTAGGCTGGTATACTGTTGTATACTGACTACCACCTTCAAGGTAGGCCGGTATACTGTTGTATACTGACCACCACCTTCAAGGTAGGCTGGTATACTGTTGTATACTGACCACCACCTTCAAGGTAGGCTGGTATACTGTTGTATACTGACTACCACCTTCAAGGTAGGCTGGTATACTGTTGTATACTGACCACCACCTTCAAGGTAGGCTGGTATACTGTTGTATACTGACTACCACCTTCAAGGTAGGCTGGTATACTGTTGTATACTGACCACCACCCTCAAGGTAGGCTGGTATACTGTTGTATACTGACTACCACCTTCAAGGTAGGCTGGTATACTGTTGTATACTGACCACCAACCTCAAGGTAGGCTGGTATACTGTTGTATACTACCACCTTCAAGGTAGGCTGGTATACTGTTGTATACTGACTACCACCTTCAAGGTAGGCTGGTATACTGTTGTATACTGACCACCACCTTCAAGGTAGGCTGGTATACTGTTGTATACTGACCACCACCTTCAAGGTAGGCTGGTATACTGTTGTATACTGACTACCACCTTCAAGGTAGGCTGGTATACTGTTGTATACTGACCACCACCTTCAAGGTAGGCTGGTATACTGTTGCATACTGACTACCACCTTCAAGGTAGGCTGGTATACTGTTGTATACTGACCACCACCCTCAAGGTAGGCTGGTATACTGTTGTATACTGACTACCACCTTCAAGGTAGGCTGGTATACTGTTGTATACTGACCACCAACCTCAAGGTAGGCTGGTATACTGTTGTATACTACCACCTTCAAGGTAGGTTGGTATACTGTTGTATACTGACTACCACCTTCAAGGTAGGCTGGTATACTGTTGTATACTGACCACCACCTTCAAGGTAGGCTGGTATATTGTTGTATACTGACCACCACCTTCAAGGTAGGCTGGTATACTGTTGTATACTGACCACCACCTTCAAGGTAGGCTGGTATACTGTTGTATACTGACCACCACCTTCAAGGTAGGCTGGTATACTGTTGTATACTGACTACCACCTTCAAGGTAGGCTGGTATACTGTTGTATACTGACCACCACCTTCAAGGTAGGCTGGTATACTGTTGTATACTGACCACCACCTTCAAGTTAGGCTGGTATACTGTTGTATACTGACCACCACCTTCAAGGTAGGCTGGTATACTGTTGTATACTGACCACCACCTTCAAGGTAGGCTGGTATACTGTTGTATACTGACTACCACCTTCAAGGTAGGCTGGTATACTGTTGTATACTGACCACCACCTTCAAGGTAGGCTGGTATACTGTTGTATACTGACCACCACCTTCAAGGTAGGCTGGTATACTGTTGTATACTGACTACCACCTTCAAGGTAGGCTGGTATACTGTTGTATACTGACCACCACCTTCAAGGTAGGCTGGTATACTGTTGTATACTGACCACCACCTTCAAGGTAGGCTGGTATACTGTTGTATACTGACCACCACCCTCAAGGTAGGCTGGTATACTGTTGTATACTGACTACCACCTTCAAGGTAGGCTGGTATACTGTTGTATACTGACCACCACCTTCAAGGTAGGCTGGTATACTGTTGTATACTGACCACCACCTTCAAGGTAGGCTGGTATACTGCTGTATACTGACTACCACCTTCAAGGTAGGCTGGTATACTGTTGTATACTGACTACCACCTTCAAGGTAGGCTGGTATACTGTTGTATACTGACTACCACCTTCAAGGTAGGCTGGTATACTGTTGTATACTGACTACCACCTTCAAGGTAGGCTGGTATACTGTTGTATACTGACTACCACCTTCAAGGTAGGCTGGTATACTGTTGTATACTGACTACCACCTTCAAGGTAGGCTGGTATACTGTTGTATACTGACTACCACCTTCAAGGTAGGCTGGTATACTGTTGTATACTGACCACCACCTTCAAGGTAGGCTGGTATACTGTTGTATACTGACCACCACCTTCAAGGTAGGCTGGTATACTGTTGTATACTGACTACCACCTTCAAGGTAGGCTGGTATACTGTTGTATACTGACCACCACCTTCAAGGTAGGCTGGTATACTGTTGTATACTGACCACCACCTTCAAGGTAGGCTGGTATACTGTTGTATACTGACCACCACCTTCAAGGTAGGCTGGTATACTGTTGTATACTGACCACCACCTTCAAGGTAGGCTGGTATACTGTTGTATACTGACCACCACCTTCAAGGTAGGCTGGTATACTGTTGTATACTGACCACCACCTTCAAGGTAGGCTGGTATACTGTTGTATACTGACCACCACCTTCAAGGTAGGCTGGTATACTGTTGTATACTGACCACCACCTTCAAGGTAGGCGAGTTCGCTGAACTGGAAGATTTACGGAACTTTCACTGAGACCAGGACACAGCAGACACAACACTCAGCATAACGACACAAGGTACTGAGACCAGTACACAGCAGACACAACACTCAGCATAACGACACAAGGTACTGAGACCAGTACACAGCAGACACAACACTCAACACAACGACACAAGGTACTGAGACCAGGACACAGCAGACATAACACTCAACACAAGGTACTGAGACCAGGACACAGCAGACACAACACTCAACATAACGACACAAGGTACTGAGACCAGGACACAGCAGACACAACACTCAACATAACGACACAAGGAACTGAGACCAGGACACAGCAGACACAACACTCAACATAACGACACAAGGTACTGAGACCAGGACACAGCAGACACAACACTCAACATAACGACACAAGGAACTGAGACCAGGACACAGCAGACACAACACTCAACACAAGGTACTGAGACCAGGACACAGCAGACACAACACTCAACATAACGACACAAGGAACTGAGACCAGGACACAGCAGACACAACACTCAACACAAGGTACTGAGACCAGGACACAGCAGACACAACACTCAACATAACGACACAAGGTACTGAGACCAGGACACAGCAGACACAACACTCAACACAAGGTACTGAGACCAGGACACAGCAGACACAACACTCAACACAAGGTACTGAGACCAGGACACAGCAGACACAACACTCAACATAACGGCACAAGGTACTGAGACCAGGACACAGCAGACACAACACTCAACACAAGGTACTGAGACCAGGACACAGCAGACACAACACTCAACATAACGACACAAGGTACTGAGACCAGGACACAGCAGACACAACACTCAACATAACGACACAAGGTACTGAGACCAGGACACAGCAGACACAACACTCAGCATAACGACACAAGGTACTGAGACCAGGACACAGCAGACACAACACTCAACATAACGACACAAGGAACTGAGACCAGGACACAGCAGACACAACACTCAACACAAGGTACTGAGACCAGGACACAGCAGACACAACACTCAACATAACGACACAAGGTACTGAGACCAGGACACAGCAGACACAACACTCAACACAAGGTACTGAGACCAGGACACAGCAGACACAACACTCAACATAACGGCACAAGGTACTGAGACCAGGACACAGCAGACACAACACTCAACATAACGGCACAAGGTACTGAGACCAGGACACAGCAGACACAACACTCAACATAACGGCACAAGGTACTGAGACCAGGACACAGCAGACACAACACTCAACATAACGACACAAGGTACTGAGACCAGGACACAGCAGACACAACACTCAACATAACGACACAAGGAAATGAGACCAGGACACAGCAGACACAACACTCAACATAACGACACAAGGTACTGAGACCAGGACACAGCAGACACAACACTCAACATAACGACACAAGGTACTGAGACCAGGACACAGCAGACACAACACTCAACATAACGGCACAAGGTACTGAGACCAGGACACAGCAGACACAACACTCAACACAACGACACAAGGTACTGAGACCAGGACACAGCAGACACAACACTCAACATAACGGCACAAGGTACTGAGACCAGGACACAGCAGACACAACACTCAACATAACGGCACAAGGTACTGAGACCAGGACACAGCAGACACAACACTCAACACAAGGTACTGAGACCAGGACACAGCAGACACAACACTCAACATAACGACACAAGGTACTGAGACCAGGACACAGCAGACACAACACTCAACATAACGACACAAGGTACTGAGACCAGGACACAGCAGACACAACACTCAACATAACGACACAAGGTACTGAGACCAGGACACAGCAGACACAACACTCAACGACACAAGGTACTGAGACCAGGACACAGCAGACACAACACTCAACATAACGACACAAGGTACTGAGACCAGGACACAGCAGACACAACACTCAACACAACGACACAAGGTACTGAGACCAGGACACAGCAGACACAACACTCAACATAACGACACAAGGAAATGAGACCAGGACACAGCAGACACAACACTCAACATAACGACACAAGGTACTGAGACCAGGACACAGCAGACACAACACTCAACATAACGACACAAGGAAATGAGACCAGGACACAGCAGACACAACACTCAACATAACGACACAAGGAAATGAGACCAGGACACAGCAGACACAACACTCAACACAACGACACAAGGTACTGAGACCAGGACACAGCAGACACAACACTCAACACAACGACACAAGGTACTGAGACCAGGACACAGCAGACACAACACTCAACATAACGACACAAGGTACTGAGACCAGGACACAGCAGACACAACACTCAACATAACGACACAAGGTACTGAGACCAGGACACAGCAGACACAACACTCAACACAAGGTACTGAGACCAGGACACAGCAGACACAACACTCAACACAACGACACAAGGTACTGAGACCAGGACACAGCAGACACAACACTCAACACAACGACACAAGGTACTGAGACCAGGACACAGCAGACACAACACTCAACACAACGACACAAGGTACTGAGACCAGGACACAGCAGACACAACACTCAACACAAGGTACTGAGACCAGGACACAGCAGACACAACACTCAACACAACGACACAAGGTACTGAGACCAGGACACAGCAGACACAACACTCAACACAAGGTACTGAGACCAGGACACAGCAGACACAACACTCAACACAACGACACAAGGTACTGAGACCAGGACACAGCAGACACAACACTCAACACAAGGTACTGAGACCAGGACACAGCAGACACAACACTCAACACAACGACACAAGGTACTGAGACCAGGACACAGCAGACACAACACTCAACACAAGGTACTGAGACCAGGACACAGCAGACACAACACTCAACACAACGACACAAGGTACTGAGACCAGGACACAGCAGACACAACACTCAACATAACGACACAAGGTACTGAGACCAGGACACAGCAGACACAACACTCAACATAACGACACAAGGTACTGAGACCAGGACACAGCAGACACAACACTCAACATAACGACACAAGGTACTGAGACCAGGACACAGCAGACACAACACTCAACGACACAAGGTACTGAGACCAGGACACAGCAGACACAACACTCAACGACACAAGGTACTGAGACCAGGACACAGCAGACACAACACTCAACGACACAAGGTACTGAGACCAGGACACAGCAGACACAACACTCAACGACACAAGGTACTGAGACCAGGACACAGCAGACACAACACTCAACATAACGACACAAGGTACTGAGACCAGGACACAGCAGACACAACACTCAACACAACGACACAAGGTACTGAGACCAGGACACAGCAGACACAACACTCAACGACACAAGGTACTGAGACCAGGACACAGCAGACACAACACTCAACATAACGGCACAAGGTACTGAGACCAGGACACAGCAGACACAACACTCAACATAACGACACAAGGTACTGAGACCAGGACACAGCAGACACAACACTCAACATAACGGCACAAGGTACTGAGACCAGGACACAGCAGACACAACACTCAACATAACGACACAAGGTACTGAGACCAGGACACAGCAGACACAACACTCAACATAACGACACAAGGTACTGAGACCAGGACACAGCAGACACAACACTCAACATAACGACACAAGGTACTGAGACCAGGACACAGCAGACACAACACTCAACACAAGGTACTGAGACCAGGACACAGCAGACACAACACTCAACACAACGACACAAGGTACTGAGACCAGGACACAGCAGACACAACACTCAACATAACGACACAAGGTACTGAGACCAGGACACAGCAGACACAACACTCAACATAACGGCACAAGGTACTGAGACCAGGACACAGCAGACACAACACTCAACACAACGACACAAGGTACTGAGACCAGGACACAGCAGACACAACACTCAACATAACGAGACAAGGAACTGAGACCAGGACACAGCAGACACAACACTCAACACAAGGTACTGAGACCAGGACACAGCAGACACAACACTCAACATAACGGCACAAGGTACTGAGACCAGGACACAGCAGACACAACACTCAACACAACGACACAAGGAACTGAGACTAGAAGTAAGTAGGTACCTGGGTGTTATTTACCTTACACCTGCTGTCAGTGTTCACCTAGCAGTAAGTAGGTACCTGGGTGTTAGTTACCTTACACCTGCTGTCAGTGTTTACCTAGCAGTAAGTAGGTACCTGAGTGTTAGTTACACCTACTGTCAGTGTTCACCTAGCAGTAAGTAGGTACCTGGGTGTTAGTTACACCTGCTGTCACTGTTTACCTAGCAGTAAGTAGGTACCTGGGTGTTAGTTACACCTGCTGTCAGTGTTCACCTAGCAGTAAGTAGGTACCTGGGTGTTAGTTACACCTGCTGTCAGTGTTCACCTAGCAGTAAGTAGGTACCTGGGTGTTAGTTACACCTGCTGTCAGTGTTCACCTAGCAGTAAGTAGGTACCTGGGTGTTAGTTACCTTACACCTGCTGTCAGTGTTCACCTAGCAGTAAGTAGGTACCTGGGTGTTATTTACCTTACACCTGCTGTCACTGTTTACCTAGCAGTAAGTAGGTACCTGGGTGTTATTTACCTTACACCTGCTGTCACTGTTTACCTCGCAGTAAGTAGGTACCTGGGTGTTAGTTACACCTGCTGTCAGTGTTCACCTAGCAGTAAGTAGGTAGCTGGGTGTTAGTTACCTTACACCTGCTGTCAGTGTTCACCTAGCAGTAAGTAGGTACCTGGGTGTTAATTACCTTACACCTGCTGTCAGTGTTCACCTAGCAGTAAGTAGGTACCTGGGTGTTAGTCACCTTACACCTACTGTCAGTGTTCACCTAGCAGTAAGTAGGGACCTGGGTGTTACTTACCTTACACCTGCTGTCAGTGTTCACCTAGCAGTAAGTAGGTACCTGGGTGTCAGTTACACCTGCTGTCAGTGTTCACCTAGCAGTAAGTAGTTACCTGGGTGTTAGTTACACCTGCTGTCAGTGTTCACCTAGCAGTCAGTAGGTACCTGGGTGTTAGTTACACCTGCTGTCAGTATTCACCTAGCAGTAAGTAGGTACCTGGGTGTTAGTTACACCTGCTGTCAGTGTTCACCTAGCAGTAAGTAGGTACCTGGGTGTTAGTTACACCTGCTGTCAGTGTTCACCTAGCAGTAAGTAGGTACCTGGGTGTTAGTTACACCTGCTGTTAGTGTTCACCTAGCAGTAAGTAGGTACCTGGGTGTTAGTTACACCTGCTGTCAGTGTTCACCTAGCAGTAAGTAGGTACCTGGGTGTTAGTCACCTTACACCTGCTGTCAGTGTTCACCTAGCAGTAAGTAGGTACCTGGGTGTTAGTTACCTTACACCTGCTGTCAGTGTTCATCTAGCAGCAAGTAGGTACCTGGGTGTTAGTTACACCTGCTGTCAGTGTTCACCTAGCAGTAAGTAGGTACCTGGGTGTTAGTCACCTTACACCTGCTGTCAGTGTTCACCTAGCAGTAAGTAGGTACCTGGGTGTTAGTTACACCTGCTGTCAGTGTTCACCTAGCAGTAAGTAGGTACCTGGGTGTTAGTTACACCTGCTGTCAGTGTTCACCTAGCAGTCAGTAGGTACCTGGGTGTTAGTTACACCTGCTGTCAGTGTTCACCTAGCAGTCAGTAGGTACCTGGGTGTTAGTTACACCTGCTGTCAGTGTTCACCTAGCAGTCAGTAGGTACCTGGGTGTTAGTTACACCTGCTGTCAGTGTTCACCTAGCAGTAAGTAGGTACCTGGGTGTTAGTTACACCTGCTGTTAGTGTTCACCTAGCAGTAAGTAGGTACCTGGGTGTTAGTTACACCTGCTGTCAGTGTTCACCTAGCAGTAAGTAGGTACCTGGGTGTTAGTTACACCTGCTGTCAGTGTTCACCTAGCAATAAGTAGGTACCTGGGTGTTAGTTACACCTGCTGTCAGTGTTCACCTAGCAGTAAGTAGGTACCTGGGTGTTAGTTACACCTGCTGTCAGTGTTCACCTAGCAGTAAGTAGGTACCTGGGTGTTAGTTACACCTGCTGTCAGTGTTCACCTAGCAGTCAGTAGGTACCTGGGTGTTAGTGGACTGGTGTGGGTGGCATCCTGGGGGACAAAATTAACCTAAGTTGTGGGAAATGCTCTACATAACCAGGAACTTTCTATATAGTATGTCATTGTTGTGAGCTATGGTCTGTATAAGTTGTACCATCTACTGGTAGAAATAATAATTATTATTATTAATTAATTAAATAACTTAGTCATAAAGTTACTTGGACTCTCGTTAATTCTTGTACTCAGCATCAGGAGAAAGTTTTGTACTGGAGGTCACACTGCACTCCACCCTCTCTCACACACCTAGGTGCTGCACATGTGTCTTAGTCATCAATATAGACACCTAGGTGTTGTACATGTGTCTTAGTCATCAATATAGACACCTAGGTGCTGTACATGTGTCTTAGTCATCAATATAGACACCTAGGTGCTGTACATGTGTCTTAGTCATCAATATAGACACCTAGGTGCTGTACATGTGTCTTAGTCATCAATATAGACACCTAGGTGTTGTACATGTGTCTTAGTCATCAATATAGACACCTAGGTGCTGTACATGTGTCTTAGTCATCAATATAGACACCTAGGTGCTGTACATGTGTCTTAGTCATCAATATAGACACCTAGGTGCTGTACATGTGTCTTAGTCATCAATATAGACACCTAGGTGTTGTACATGTGTCTTAGTCATCAATATAGACACCTAGGTGCTGTACATGTGTCTTAGTCATCAATATAGACACCTAGGTGCTGTACATGTGTCTTAGTCATCAATATAGACACCTAGGTGTTGTACATGTGTCTTAGTCATCAATATAGACACCTAGGTGCTGCACATGTGTCTTAGTCATCAATATAGACACCTAGGTGTTGTACATGTGTCTTAGTCATCAATATAGACACCTAGGTGCTGTACATGTGTCTTAGTCATCAATATAGACACCTAGGTGCTGTACATGTGTCTTAGTCATCAATATAGACACCTAGGTGTTGTACATGTGTCTTAGTCATCAATATAGACACCTAGGTGCTGCACATGTGTCTTAGTCATCAATATAGACACCTAGGTGTTGTACATGTGTCTTAGTCATCAATATAGACACCTAGGTGCTGTACATGTGTCTTAGTCATCAATATAGATACCTAGGTGCTGTACATGTGTCTTAGTCATCAATATAGACACCTAGGTGTTGTACATGTGTCTTAGTCATCAATATAGACACCTAGGTGCTGCACATGTGTCTTAGTCATCAATATAGACACCTAGGTGTTGTACATGTGTCTTAGTCATCAATATAGACACCTAGGTGTTGTACATGTGTCTTAGTCATCAATATAGACACCCAGGTGTTGTACATGTGTCTTAGTCATCAATATAGACACCTAGGTGTTGTACATGTGTCTTATTCATCAATATAGACACCTAGGTGCTGCACATGTGTCTTAGTCATCAATAAAGACACCTAGGTGTTGTACATGTGTCTTAGTCATCAATATAGACACCTAGGTGTTGTACATGTGTCTTAGTCATCAATAAAGACACCTAGGTGTTGTACATGTGTCTTAGTCATCAATAAAGACACCTAGGTGTTGTACATGTGTCTTATTCATCAATAAAGACACCTAGGTGTTGTACATGTGTCTTATTCATCAATATAGACACACAGGTGTTGTACATGTGTCTTAGTCATCAATATAGACACCTAGGTGTTGTACATGTGTCTTAGTCATCAATATAGACACCTAGGTGTTGTACATGTGTCTTAGTCATCAATATAGACACCTAGGTGTTGTACAGGTGTTTTATTCATCATTAAAGACACCTAGGTGTTGTACAGGTGTTTTATTCATCAATATAGACACCCAGGTGTTGTACAGGTGTTTTATTCATCAATAAAGACACCCAGGTGTTGTACAGGTGTTTTATTCATCATTAAAGACACCTAGGTGTTGTACAGGTGTTTTATTCATCAATATAAACACCCAGGTGTTGTACAGGTGTTTTATTCATCAATATAGACACCTAGGTGCTGCACATGTGTCTTAGTCATCAATAAAGACACCTAGGTGCTGCACATGTGTCTTAGTCATCAATAAAGACACCTAGGTGCTGCACATGTGTCTTATTCATCAATATAGACACATAGGTGCTGTACATGTGTCTTAGTCATCAATATAGACACCTAGGTGTTGTACATGTGTCTTAGTCACCAATATAGTCACCCAGGTGTTGTACATGTGTCTTAGTCATCAATAAAGACACCTAGGTGTTGTACATGTGTCTTAGTCATCAATAAAGACACCCAGGTGTTGTACATGTGTCTTATTCATCAATAAAGACACCTAGGTGTTGTACAGGTGTCTTATTCATCAATAAAGACACCTAGGTGTTGTACAGGTGTTTTATTTATCAATATAGACACCTAGGTGTTGTACAGGTGTTTTATTCATCAATATAGACACCTAGGTGTTGTACATGTGTCTTAGTCATCAATAAAGACACCCAGGTGTTGTACATGTGTCTTATTCATCAATAAAGACACCTAGGTGTTGTACAGGTGTCTTATTCATCAATAAAGACACCTAGGTGTTGTACAGGTGTTTTATTCATCAATATAGACACCTAGGTGTTGTACAGGTGTTTTATTTATCAATATAGACACCTAGGTGTTGTACAGGTGTTTTATTTATCAATATAGACACCTAGGTGTTGTACAGGTGTTTTATTTATCAATATAGACACCTAGGTGTTGTACAGGTGTTTTATTCATCAATATAGACACCTAGGTGTTGTACAGGTGTCTTATTCATCAATAAAGACACCTAGGTGTTGTACAGGTGTTTTATTTATCAATATAGACACCTAGGTGTTGTACAGGTGTTTTATTCATCAATATAGACACCTAGGTGTTGTACAGGTGTTTTATTCATCAATATAGACACCTAGGTGTTGTACAGGTGTTTTATTCATCAATATAGACACCTAGGTGTTGTACAGGTGTTTTATTCATCAATATAGACACCTAGGTGTTGTACAGGTGTTTTATTCATCAATATAGACACCTAGGTGTTGTACAGGTGTTTTATTCATCAATATAGACACCTAGGTGTTGTACAGGTGTTTTATTCATCAATATAGACACCTAGGTGTTGTACAGGTGTTTTATTCATCAATATAGACACCTAGGTGTTGTACAGGTGTTTTATTCATCAATATAGACACCTAGGTGTTGTACAGGTGTTTTATTCATCAATATAGACACCTAGGTGTTGTACAGGTGTTTTATTCATCAATATAGACACCTAGGTGTTGTACAGGTGTTTTATTCATCAATATAGACACCTAGGTGTTGTACAGGTGTTTTATTCATCAATATAGACACCTAGGTGTTGTACAGGTGTTTTATTCATCATGTTTCTTCAACTCACATCATCAGTAAAGCGCTAAACCCGTGTGGGGCGACACAAGGCAAGGCGTGCCAGTACAGGAAGGTCTCTGATCAACCATGCTGTTGGTACCAGCACGGGTGTCAGGGAATGGAGAAGAGCGGGTTAAGTGGAGAACCACGTATTATCTATCTATTCAATCTATCACCCTCCCACACCCGACCACCCACCCCAAGGCCGCCCATCCCACCCACTCAGCGACCTTGTGGTTCCCGGAGCACTAACGTTATACTGACTGGTATTTCCCCTCCTGTGACTCACTGACACCCCCCCAACCCAAGAAACAGGTCCCAGACCAGGCCTCCTGGTCAACCAGGCTGTTGGTTTCCCACACACACCTCGTGTATTACGATCATATACAAACAGTGCCAATATCTGTATTTCGTAGGGGAAAATTCTGAATATATATATAATGGTTGTAGGAGTAATAGCAGCAGTAGTAACAGTAGTAGTAGGAGTGGTAGTAGTTGTAGTAACACTTACGTTCTGCACTTAACACATGTATTACTACTAGCATCAACAAATACAGTCACACCAGGTTTAAATAACCAGCAACAATTATAATGTCAATAGATTCACCAAAAAGTTCCCCGAGGACCCTACAGGTACCTCGGTAATTATAAAAGCCATGACGAAGGTAGAAAGTTCTCAGCCGAGGGTAAACAGTTGAAAATACGCTTCACAAATCATGGGTACATTATATGTTCCACAGAATTGGGGGCCAGGAGCTGTTGTAGGAGCAAATACGTCCTGCTAAACCGTGTATAGCTTGCTGGTAGTCTGCAGGGCCCACCAGGACAGCCACTTACCAAGGACATGACTGTGGAGTGAGGTCACTACACCAGTCATTGATGTGGCATCCGCCAAGTCATTTCCCAGGACACCGACATAACCCGGGACATCAATGTGACCCGGGACATCAATGTGACCCGGGACACCAAGAGAACTCCACATCCTTGTGTCAGCAACCTCTTCTGGACCACAGATGGACCAAAGTATACTGGACCAGAGCACAGCACAGTGGGAATGTAAGTGAACCAAGGGGCAACTACCCCAGGAGTAACTACCCCAGGAGTAACTACCCCAGGAGTAACTACCCCAGGAGTAACTACCCAAGGAGTAACTACCCCAGGAGTAACTACCCCAGATACTGGTACCGGGTTCCAGATACTGGTACCAGGTTCCAGATACTGGTACTGGGTTCCAAATCGTGGTACCGGGTTCCAGATACTGGTACCGGGTTCCAGATACTGGCACCGGGTTCCAGATCCCGGTACCGGGTTCCAGTTCCTGGTACCGGGTTCCAGATACTGGCACCGGGTTCCAGATCCCGGTACCGGGTTCCAGTTCCTGGTACCGGGTTCCAGATACTGGCACCGGGTTCCAGATCCCGGTACCGGGTTCCAGTTCCTGGTACCGGGTTCCAGATACTGGCACCGGGTTCCAGATCCCGGTACCGGGTTCCAGTTCCTGGTACCGGGTTCCAGATACTGGCACCGGGTTCCAGATACCGGTACTGGGTTCCAGATACTGGTACTGGGTTCCAGATACTGGTACCGGGTTCCAGATCCCGGTACCGGGTTCCAGTTCCTGGTACCGGGTTCCAGATACTGGCACCGGGTTCCAGATCCCGGTACCGGGTTCCAGATCGTGGTACCGGGTTCCAGATACTGGTACCGGGTTTTAGACAGATATATACCAACACTGGTCCTCTGGATCACCACTAATTATTACTTAGTCAAAACTTATGCCTGTACCTCGTATGTACAAGTGAACGACCCTTTAATTACTCTCACCCCCTTCCCTTTTACCCCCCTCCTATTCCCTCCCCCCTTCCCTTTAACCCCCCCTCCTATTCCCTCCCCCCTTCCTATCAAGCGTGGGAACCAAGCAACTTCAACGTGCAGTCAGTGTTTAGTTGATTGTAGGATAAGAAAAGTAGGATACAGACAGTGGGTATCTTCAGTCAAATGCAGAGGGAGTAGTAGCAATGAAAAAAGTGAGGTGGTCAGTCCCTCAGCCTGGAGAAGAGCTCAGCTCCATGGTGGTCAGTCCCTCAGCCTGGAGAAGAGCTCAGCTCCATGGTAGTCAGTCCCTCAGCCTGGAGAACAGTTCACCACCATGGTAGTCAGTCCCTCAGCCTGGAGAAGAGCTCAGCTCCATGGTAGTCAGTCCCTCAGCCTGGAGAAGAGCTCAGCTCCATGGTAGTCAGTCCCTCAGCCTGGAGAAGAGCTCACCACCATGGTAGTCAGTCCCTCAGCCTGGAGAACAGTTCACCACCATGGTAGTCAGTCCCTCAGCCTGGAGAAGAGCTCAGCTCCATGGTAGTCAGTCCCTCAGCCTGGAGAAGAGCTCAGCTCCATGGTAGTCAGTCCCTCAGCCTGGAGAAGAGCTCACCACCATGGTGGTCAGTCCCTCAGCCTGGAGAAGAGCTCAGCTCCATGGTAGTCAGTCCCTCAGCCTGGAGAACAGTTCACCACCATGGTAGTCAGTCCCTCAGCCTGGAGAAGAGCTCAGCTCCATGGTTGTCAGTCCCTGAGCCTGGAGGAGAGCTCAGCTCCATGGTGATCAGTCCCTGAGCCTGGAGAAGAGCTCAGCTCCATGGTGATCAGTCCCTGAGCCTGGAGAAGAGCTCAGCTCCATGGAGCTGAGCTCTTCTCCAGGTATACCCCTGTAAACAAGGGGTAAAGGGGTGAGGAAACATCCCTGAGTTGCGATCCTCTTGCCTGGATCACACCCTTTGATACCTTTAAAGAGCTTCGAGAGTTTATCTACTCTCTGAGCCCGGCCATGGGCCAGGCTCGTCTGGTGCCTGCCTGGTCAACCAGGCTGTTGCAGCTGGAGGCCCGCTGCCTCAGGTCCTATTGTGAGTCCAAGACGCTACAACATGACAAAGGTAGCTGACTCTTGCACGGCTTTTGGGAACCACTATATGTTACATAATTTAAGCCTGCACCCCATCCTCCCCCCAGCCCCTCCCCTCACCCCCTCCCTCCCTCACTTCCATCTCTACTCCATCTGTGACGCAAGACATCACGACATCTGTGACGCAAGACATCACGACATCTGTGACGCAAGACATCACGACATCTGTGACGCAAGACATCACGACATCTGTGACGCAAGACATCACGACATCTGTGACGCAAGACATCACGACATCTGTGACGCAAGACATCACTCCATCTGTGACGCAAGACATCACTCCATCTGTGACGCAAGACATCACGACATCTGTGACGCAAGACATCACTCCATCTGTGACGCAAGACATCACTCCATCTGTGACGCAAGACATCACTCCATCTGTGACGCAAGACATCACAACATCTGTGACGCAAGACATCACGACATCTGTGACGCAAGACATCACTCCATCTGTGACGCAAGACATCACTCCATCTGTGACGCAAGACATCACGACATCTGTGACGCAAGACATCACTCCATCTGTGACGCAAGACATCACTCCATCTGTGACGCAAGATATCACATCTGTGACGCAAGACATCACTCCATCTGTGACGCAAGACATCACTCCATCTGTGACGCAAGACATCACTCCATCTATGACGCAAGACATCACTCCATCTGTGACGCAAGACATCACTCCATCTGTGACGCAAGACATCACGACATCTGTGACGCAAGACATCACGACATCTGTGACGCAAGACATCACGACATCTGTGACGCAAGACGTCACGACAGTGACGCAGAACATACGCCCATCCTGGGTATTTCCCGCCCCAGTTTTTACGCGTGATGTTAGACACAAGGTCTTACACCCTTTGACAAGTCCAACTTAAGGGGAAGGGGGAGGTAATGCCCCCCCCGTCTCCCTTTTCCCCTTAAACCCTTTTAAAACTTAGTGTAAATCATTCTTGAAATTTGTGACTTGAAGATTATTGATGTGTTGTGTATTGATGTGTTGTGTATTGATGTGTTGTGTATTGATGTGTTGTGTATTGATGTGTTGTGTATTGATGTGTTGTGTATTGATGTGTTGTGTATTGATGTGTTGTGTATTGATGTGTTGTGTATTGATGTGTTGTGTATTGATGTGTTGTGTATTGATGTGTTGTGTACTGATGTGTTGTGTATTGATGTGTTGTGTACTGATGTGTTGTGTATTGATGTGTTGTGTATTGATGTGTTGTGTATTGATGTGTTGTGTATCAATATTGATGTGTTGTGTATTGATGTGTTGTGTATTGATGTGTTGTGTATTGATGTGTTGTGTATTGATGTGTTGTGTATTGATGTGTTGTGTATTGATGTGTTGTGTATCAATATTGATGTGTTGTGTATTGATGTGTTGTGTATTGATGTGTTGTGTATTGATGTGTTATGTATCAATATTGATGTGTTGTGTATTGATGTGTTATGTATCAATATTGATGTGTTGTGTATTGATGTGTTGTGTATCAATATTGATGTGTTGTGTATTGATGTGTTGTGTATCAATATTGATGTGTTGTGTATTGATGTGTTGTGTATTGATGTGTTGTGTATTGATGTGTTATGTATCAATATTGATGTGTTGTGTATTGATGTGTTATGTATCAATATTGATGTGTTGTGTATTGATGTGTTGTGTATCAATATTGATGTGTTGTGTATTGATGTGTTGTGTATCAATATTGATGTGTTGTGTATTGATGTGTTGTGTATTGATGTGTTGTGTATTGATGTATTATGTATCAATATTGATGTGTTGTGTATTGATGTGTTATGTATCAATATTGATGTGTTGTGTATTGATGTGTTGTGTATTGACGTGTTGTGTATTGATGTGTTGTGTATCAATATTGATGTGTTGTGTATTGATGTGTTATGTATCAATATTGATGTGTTGTGTATTGATGTGTTATGTATCAATATTGATGTGTTGTGTATTGATGTGTTGTGTATCAATATTGATGTGTTGTGTATTGATGTGTTGTGTATCAATATTGATGTGTTGTGTATTGATGTGTTGTGTATTGATGTGTTGTGTATTGATGTGCTGTGTATTGATGTGTTGTGTATTGATGTGTTGTGTATTGATGTGTTGTGTATTGATGTGTTGTGTATTGATGTGTTGTGTATTGATGTGTTGTGTATCAATATTGATGTGTTGTGTATTGATGTGTTATGTATCAATATTGATGTGTTGTGTATTGATGTGTTGTGTATCAATATTGATGTGTTGTGTATTGATGTGTTGTGTATCAATATTGATGTGTTGTGTATTGATGTGTTGTGTATTGATGTGTTGTGTATTGATGTGTTGTGTATCAATATTGATGTGCTGTGTATTGATGTGTTGTGTATTGATGTGTTGTGTATTGATGTGTTGTGTATCAATATTGATGTGTTGTGTATCAATATTGATGTGTTGTGTATCAATATTGATGTGTTGTGTATTGATGTGTTGTGTATCAATATTGATGTGTTGTGTATCAATATTGATGTGTTGTGTATTGATGTGTTGTGTATTGATGTGTTGTGTATCAATATTGATGTGCTGTGTATTGATGTGTTGTGTATTGATGTGTTGTGTATCAATATTGATGTGCTGTGTATTGATGTGTTGTGCATTGATGTGTTGTGTATTGATGTGTTGTGTATCAATATTGATGTGTTGTGTATTGATGTGTTGTGTATCAATATTGATGTGCTGTGTATTGATGTGTTGTGTATTGATGTGTTGTGTATTGATGTGTTGTGTATCAATATTGATGTGTTGTGTATCAATATTGATGTGTTGTGTATCATTATTGATGTGTTGTGTATCAATATTGATGTGTTGTGTATCAATATTGATGTGTTGTGTATCAATATTGATGTGTTGTGTATTGATGTGTTGTGTATCAATATTGATGTGTTGTGTATTGATGTGTTGTGTATCAATATTGATGTGCTGTGTATTGATGTGTTGTGTATTGATGTGTTGTGTATTGATGTGTTGTGTATCAATATTGATGTGCTGTGTATTGATGTGTTGTGTATTGATGTGTTGTGTATTGATGTGTTGTGTATTGATGTGTTGTGTATTGATGTGTTGTGTATTGATGTGTTGTGTATCAATATTGATGTGTTGTGTATTGATGTGTTGTGTATTGATGTGTTATGTATCAATATTGATGTGTTGTGTATTGATGTGTTGTGTATCAATATTGATGTGCTGTGTATTGATGTGTTGTGTATTGATGTGTTGTGTATCAATATTGATGTGTTGTGTATTGATGTGTTGTGTATCAATATTGATGTGCTGTGTATTGATGTGTTGTGTATTGATGTGTTGTGTATTGATGTGTTGTGTATTGATGTGTTGTGTATTGATGTGTTATGTATCAACATTGATGTGCTGTGTATTGATGTGTTGTGTATCAATATTGATGTGTTGTGTATTGATGTGTTGTGTATTGATGTGTTGTGTATTGATGTGTTGTGTATTGATGTGTTGTGTATTGATGTGTTGTGTATCAATATTGATGTGTTGTGTATTGATGTGTTGTGTATCAATATTGATGTGCTGTGTATTGATGTGTTGTGTATTGATGTGTTGTGTATTGATGTGCTGTGTATTGATGTGTTATGTATCAACATTGATGTGCTGTGTATTGATGTGTTGTGTATCAATATTGATGTGCTGTGTATTGATGTGTTGTGTATCAATATTGATGTGTTGTGTATCAATATTGACGTGTTGTGTATTGATGTGTTGTGTATCAATACTGATGTGTTGTGTATCAATATTGATGTGTTGTGTATTGATGTGTTATGTATCAATACTGATGTGCTGTGTATTGATGTGTTGTGTATCAATATTGATGTGTTGTGTATTGATGTGTTGTGTATCAATATTGATGTGTTATGTATCAATATTGATGTGTTATGTATCAATATTGATGTGTTATGTATCAATACTGATGTGTTAAGTATCAATATTGATGTGTTATGTATCAACATTAATGTGTTATGTATCAACATTGATGTGTTATGTATCAATACTGACGTGTTATGTATCAACATTGATGTGTTATGTATCAATACTGACGTGTTATGTATCAACATTGATGTGTTATGTATCAACATTGATGTGTTATGTATCAATACTGATGTGTTATGTATCAATACTGATGTGTTATGTATCAATACTGACGTGTTATGTATCAACATTGATGTGTTATGTATCAATACTGATGTGTTATGTATCAACATTGATGTGTTATGTATCAACATTGATGTGTTGTATCAATACTGACGTGTTATGTATCAACATTGATGTGTTATGTATCAATACTGATGTGTTATGTATCAACATTGATGTGTTATGTATCAACATTGATGTGTTATGTATCAATACTGATGTGTTATGTATCAATACTGATGTGTTATGTATCAACATTGATGTGCTGTGTATTGATGTGTTGTGTATCAATATTGATGTGCTGTGTATTGATGTGTTGTGTATCAATATTGATGTGTTGTGTATCAATATTGACGTGTTGTGTATTGATGTGTTGTGTATCAATACTGATGTGTTGTGTATCAATATTGATGTGTTGTGTATTGATGTGTTATGTATCAATACTGATGTGCTGTGTATTGATGTGTTGTGTATCAATATTGATGTGTTGTGTATTGATGTGTTGTGTATCAATATTGATGTGTTATGTATCAATATTGATGTGTTATGTATCAATATTGATGTGTTATGTATCAATACTGATGTGTTAAGTATCAATATTGATGTGTTATGTATCAACATTAATGTGTTATGTATCAACATTGATGTGTTATGTATCAATACTGACGTGTTATGTATCAACATTGATGTGTTATGTATCAACATTGATGTGTTATGTATCAATACTGATGTGTTATGTATCAATACTGATGTGTTATGTATCAATACTGACGTGTTATGTATCAACATTGATGTGTTATGTATCAATACTGATGTGTTATGTATCAACATTGATGTGTTATGTATCAACATTGATGTGTTGTATCAATACTGACGTGTTATGTATCAACATTGATGTGTTATGTATCAATACTGATGTGTTATGTATCAACATTGATGTGTTATGTATCAACATTGATGTGTTATGTATCAATACTGATGTGTTATGTATCAATACTGATGTGTTATGTATCAACATTGATGTGTTATGTATCAATACTGACGTGTTATGTATCAACATTGATGTGTTATGTATCAACATTAATGTGTTATGTATCAACATTGATGTGTTATGTATCAATACTGACGTGTTATGTATCAACATTGATGTGTTATGTATCAACATTGATGTGTTATGTATCAACATTGATGTGTTATGTATCAATACTGACGTCTTATGTATCAACATTGATGTGTTATGTATCAACATTAATGTGTTATGTATCAATACTGATGTGTTATGTATCAACATTGATGTGTTATGTATCAATACTGACGTGTTATGTATCAACATTGATGTGTTATGTATCAACATTGATGTGTTATGTATCAACATTGATGTGTTATGTATCAATACTGACGTGTTATGTATCAACATTGATGTGTTATGTATCAACATTAATGTGTTATGTATCAACACTGACGTGTTATGTATCAACATTGATGTGTTATGTATCAACATTAATGTGTTATGTATCAACACTGACGTGTTATGTATCATTATGTATCAGTGTTGATGTTATGTATCAATGGATCCAAGGATCCGAACACTGTATCAACAGATTAAAAGTACAATAATACACAGATAACCTCGTCAATACATGGCAACACTGTGTTTAGACCAGCCCTGAGTAACGTTGAAATATACACGTCTGTTACTTGTCATGATTGGTTAGACAATCGTGAAATAATCGAAAGAATTTATGTCTAAGTCACAATATATTCTGACGAAAGGGTAAATATCCCAGTAATTTAGGCTGAGAAATAGGTTGGTGGGATCTCAGTCTCTTCAACCACGTCAATGTAGCAAGTTGACTCAGTGCTGGGTTGAGATTAAGTGTTAAAACTAGCTTTCTCTCTCTCTCTCTCTCTCTCTCTCTCTCTCTCTCTCTCTGGCATATTCACACTTGCATTCACAGTAAAAACAAGAACCTTGAAATTCACTGTCGTATAATTTACTGGAGTAAGAAACATTTATATAAACTTGTCTCCCTTCACCACGCGCACACAGAACACACACCAAGTCAGTATCACCAACAACCTTTGACAACCAGTAATTTACAGTGTTCTCCAGTAATTTACAGCGTTCTCCAGTAATTTACAGCGTTCTCCAGTAATTTACAGCGTTCTCCAGTAATTTACAGCGTTTTCCAGCAATTTACAGCGTTCTCCAGTAATTTACAGTGTTCTCCAGTAATTTACAGCGTTCTCCAGTAATTTACAGCGTTCTCCAGTAATTTACAGCGTTCTCCAGTAATTTACAGCGTTCTCCAGCAATTTACAGCGTTCTCCAGTAATTTACAGCGTTTTCCAGTAATTTACAGCGTTCTCCAGTAATTTACAGCGTTTTCCAGTAATTTACAGCGTTCTCCAGTAATTTACAGCGTTTGTTCTCCCAGGCCAGGAACTCTAGTGATGGTAGTATATAATATGTACGTGTTATGGCTCCCCCACTAAGATAACACCATCATACTCACGCTTGTTCTCCCAGGCCAGGAACTCCAGTGATGCTAGTATATAATACGTAAGTGTTATGGCTCCCCCACTAAGATAACACCATCATACTCACGCTTGTTCTCCCAGGCCAGTAACTCCAGTGATGCTAGTATATAATACGTAAGTGTTATGGCTCCCCCACTAAGATAACACCAACATACTCACGCTTGTTCTCCCAGGCCAGGAACTCCAGTGATGCTAGTATATAATACGTAAGTGTTATGGCTCCCCCACTAAGATAACACCAACATACTCACGCTTGTTCTCCCAGGCCAGGAACTCCAGTGATGCTAGTATATAATACGTAAGTGTTATGGCTCCTCCACTAAGATAACACCAACATACTCACGCTTGTTCTCCCAGGCCAGGAACTCCAGTGATGGTAGTATATAATACGTAAGTGTTATGGCTCCCCCACTAAGATAACACCAACATACTCACGCTTGTTCTCCCAGGCCAGGAACTCCAGTGATGCTAGTATATAATACGTAAGTGTTATGGCTCCCCCACTAAGATAACACCAACATACTCACGCTTGTTCTCCCAGGCCAGGAACTCCAGTGATGCTAGTATATAATACGTAAGTGTTATGGCTCCCCCACTAAGATAACACCAACATACTCACGCTTGTTCTCCCAGGCCAGGAACTCCAGTGATGCTAGTATATAATACGTAAGTGTTATGGCTCCTCCACTAAGATAACACCAACATACTCACGCTTGTTCTCCCAGGCCAGGAACTCCAGTGATGGTAGTATATAATACGTAAGTGTTATGGCTCCTCCACTAAGATAACACCAACATACTCACGCTTGTTCTCCCAGGCCAGGAACTCCAGTGATGCTAGTATATAATACGTAAGTGTTATGGCTCCCCCACTAAGATAACACCAACATACTCACGCTTGTTCTCCCAGGCCAGTAACTCCAGTGATGCTAGTATATAATACGTAAGTGTTATGGCTCCCCCACTAAGATAACACCAACATACTCACGCTTGTTCTCCCAGGCCAGGAACTCCAGTGATGCTGACAGATTGTTAACATAATGTAATAACATGTCCA
>NC_091386.1:1215000-1232500 GCF_038502225.1 Cherax quadricarinatus
GGAGGGTCCCTAGCTGGATGGCATCCTGGGAGGGAGGGTCCCTAGCTGGATGGCATCCTGGGAGGGAGGGTCCCTAGCTAGATGGCATACTGGGAGAGAGGGTCCCTAGCTGGATGGCATCCTGGGAGAGGGAGGGTCCCTAGCTGGATGGCATCCTGGGAGAGGGAGGGTCCCTAGCTGGATGGCATCCTGGGAGAGGGAGGGTCCCTAGCTAGATGGCATCCCGGGAGGGAGGAAGTGTCCTTAGCTGGATGGCATCCTGGAAGGGAGGGTCCCTAGCTAGATGGCATCCCGGAGGGAGGGAGGGTCCTTAGCCAGATGGCATCCCGGGAGGGAAGAAGTGTCCTTAGCTGGATGGCAACCTGGAAGGGAGGGTCCCTAGCCAGATGGCATCCCAGGAGGGAGGGTCTCTAGCTAGATGGCATCCCGGGAGGGAGGGATGGTCCCTAGCCAGATGGCATCCTGGGAGGGAGGGATGGTCCCTAGCCAGATGGCATCCTGGGAGGGAGGGATGGTCCCTAGCCAGATGGCATCCTGGGAGGGAGGGATGGTCCCTAGCCAGATGGCATCCTGGGAGGGAGGGATGGTCCCTAGCCAGATGGCATCCTGGGAGGGAGGGATGGTCCCTAGCCAGATGGCATCCTGGGAGGGAGGGATGGTCCCTAGCCAGATGGCATCCCGGGAGGGAGGGATGGTCCCTAGCCAGATGGCATCCTGGGAGGGAGGGATGGTCCCTAGCCAGATGGCATCCCGGGAGGGAGGGATGGTCCCTAGCCAGATGGCATCCTGGGAGGGAGGGATGGTCCCTAGCCAGATGGCATCCTGGGAGGGAGGGATGGTCCCTAGCCAGATGGCATCCCGGGAGGGAGGGATGGTCCCTAGCCAGATGGCATCCCGGGAGGGAGGGATGGTCCCTAGCCAGATGGCATCCCGGGAGGGAGGGATGGTCCCTAGCCAGATGGCATCCCGGGAGGGAAGAAGTGTCCTTAGCTGGATGGCAACCTGGAAGGGAGAGTCCCTAGCTAGATAGCATCCCCGTGGGAGGGAGGGTCCCTAGCCAGATGGCATCCCAGGAGGGAGGGTCTCTAGCTAGATGGCATCCTGGGAGGGAGGGATGGTCCCTAGCCAGATGGCATCCTGGGAGGGAGGGATGGTCCCTAGCCAGATGGCATCCCGGGAGGGAGGGATGGTCCCTAGCCAGATGGCATCCTGGGAGGGAGGGATGGTCCCTAGCCAGATGGCATCCTGGGAGGGAGGGATGGTCCCTAGCCAGATGGCATCCTGGGAGGGAGGGATGGTCCCTAGCCAGATGGCATCCCGGGAGGGAGGGATGGTCCCTAGCCAGATGGCATCCTGGGAGGGAGGGATGGTCCCTAGCCAGATGGCATCCCGGGAGGGAGGGATGGTCCCTAGCCAGATGGCATCCTGGGAGGGAGGGATGGTCCCTAGCCAGATGGCATCCCGGGAGGGAGGGATGGTCCCTAGCCAGATGGCATCCTGGGAGGGAGGGATGGTCCCTAGCCAGATGGCATCCTGGGAGGGAGGGATGGTCCCTAGCCAGATGGCATCCCGGGAGGGAGGGATGGTCCCTAGCCAGATGGCATCCCGGGAGGGAGGGATGGTCCCTAGCCAGATGGCATCCCGGGAGGGAGGGATGGTCCCTAGCCAGATGGCATCCTGGGAGGGAGGGATGGTCCCTAGCCAGATGGCATCCTGGGAGGGAGGGATGGTCCCTAGCCAGATGGCATCCCAGGAGGGAGGGTCTCTAGCTAGATGGCATCCTGGGAGGGAGGGATGGTCCCTAGCCAGATGGCATCCTGGGAGGGAGGGATGGTCCCTAGCCAGATGGCATCCTGGGAGGGAGGGATGGTCCCTAGCCAGATGGCATCCCAGGAGGGAGGGTCTCTAGCCAGATGGCATCCTGGGAGGGAGGGATGGTCCCTAGCCAGATGGCATCCCGGGAGGGAGGGATGGTCCCTAGCCAGATGGCATCCTGGGAGGGAGGGATGGTCCCTAGCCAGATGGCATCCTGGGAGGGAGGGATGGTCCCTAGCCAGATGGCATCCCAGGAGGGAGGGTCTCTAGCCAGATGGCATCCTGGGAGGGAGGGATGGTCCCTAGCCAGATGGCATCCTGGGAGGGAGGGATGGTCCCTAGCCAGATGGCATCCTGGGAGGGAGGGATGGTCCCTAGCCAGATGGCATCCCGGGAGGGAGGGATGGTCCCTAGCCAGATGGCATCCTGGGAGGGAGGGATGGTCCCTAGCCAGATGGCATCCTGGGAGGGAGGGATGGTCCCTAGCCAGATGGCATCCTGGGAGGGAGGGATGGTCCCTAGCCAGATGGCATCCCGGGAGGGAAGAAGTGTCCTTAGCTGGATGGCAACCTGGAAGGGAGAGTCCCTAGCTAGATAGCATCCCCGTGGGAGGGAGGGTCCCTAGCCAGATGGCATCCCAGGAGGGAGGGTCTCTAGCTAGATGGCATCCTGGGAGGGAGGGATGGTCCCTAGCCAGATGGCATCCTGGGAGGGAGGGATGGTCCCTAGCCAGATGGCATCCCGGGAGGGAGGGATGGTCCCTAGCCAGATGGCATCCTGGGAGGGATGGTCCCTAGCCAGATGGCATCCTGGGAGGGAGGGATGGTCCCTAGCCAGATGGCATCCCGGGAGGGAGGGATGGTCCCTAGCCAGATGGCATCCTGGGAGGGAGGGATGGTCCCTAGCCAGATGGCATCCTGGGAGGGAGGGATGGTCCCTAGCCAGATGGCATCCCGGGAGGGAGGGATGGTCCCTAGCCAGATGGCATCCTGGGAGGGAGGGATGGTCCCTAGCCAGATGGCATCCTGGGAGGGAGGGATGGTCCCTAGCCAGATGGCATCCCAGGAGGGAGGGTCTCTAGCCAGATGGCATCCTGGGAGGGAGGGATGGTCCCTAGCCAGATGGCATCCTGGGAGGGAGGGATGGTCCCTAGCCAGATGGCATCCTGGGAGGGAGGGATGGTCCCTAGCCAGATGGCATCCCGGGAGGGAGGGATGGTCCCTAGCCAGATGGCATCCCGGGAGGGAGGGATGGTCCCTAGCCAGATGGCATCCTGGGAGGGAGGGATGGTCCCTAGCCAGATGGCATCCTGGGAGGGAGGGATGGTCCCTAGCCAGATGGCATCCCGGGAGGGAAGAAGTGTCCTTAGCTGGATGGCAACCTGGAAGGGAGAGTCCCTAGCTAGATAGCATCCCCGTGGGAGGGAGGGTCCCTAGCCAGATGGCATCCCAGGAGGGAGGGTCTCTAGCCAGATGGCATCCCGGGAGGGAGGGATGGTCCCTAGCCAGATGGCATCCCGGGAGGGAAGAAGTGTCCTTAGCTGGATGGCAACCTGGAAGGGAGAGTCCCTAGCTAGATAGCATCCCCGTGGGAGGGAGGGTCCCTAGCCAGATGGCATCCCAGGAGGGAGGGTCTCTAGCCAGATGGCATCCTGGGAGGGAGGGATGGTCCCTAGCCAGATGGCATCCTGGGAGGGAGGGATGGTCCCTAGCCAGATGGCATCCTGGGAGGGAGGGATGGTCCCTAGCCAGATGGCATCCTGGGAGGGAGGGATGGTCCCTAGCCAGATGGCATCCTGGGAGGGAGGGATGGTCCCTAGCCAGATGGCATCCCGGGAGGGAGGGATGGTCCCTAGCCAGATGGCATCCCGGGAGGGAGGGATGGTCCCTAGCCAGATGGCATCCCGGGAGGGAAGAAGTGTCCTTAGCTGGATGGCAACCTGGAAGGGAGAGTCCCTAGCTAGATAGCATCCCCGTGGGAGGGAGGGTCCCTAGCCAGATGGCATCCCAGGAGGGAGGGTCTCTAGCTAGATGGCATCCTGGGAGGGAGGGATGGTCCCTAGCCAGATGGCATCCTGGGAGGGAGGGATGGTCCCTAGCCAGATGGCATCCTGGGAGGGAGGGATGGTCCCTAGCCAGATGGCATCCTGGGAGGGAGGGATGGTCCCTAGCCAGATGGCATCCTGGGAGGGAGGGATGGTCCCTAGCCAGATGGCATCCCGGGAGGGAGGGATGGTCCCTAGCCAGATGGCATCCTGGGAGGGAGGTAATGTTGTTACTCTGGGTACAGTGTTCTTATATAGCGTTGGTGGGTATGTCGTGCCCTTGCTTCAAGTACGCTCCCTTACCCGACCACTACCCTCCCCTACCACACACACCTGCTATCAGTGTTCACCTAGCAGTAGACAAGGTTACCAGGTGTGCTATCAGGGGTGACAGCCCTCACTGATAGCACAAACCTGTTGACAATATTCGGGTGTCTGATTATATGTGGATTATTTCTGTCCCCCATGTGAGGTCTCAGACCAGTGTAACAGCACCTCTCACGTCCCCCAGGTGAGGTCTCAGACCAGTGTAACAGCACCTCTCACGTCCCCCAGGTGAGGTCTCAGACCAGTGTAACAGCACCTCTCACGTCCCCCAGGTGAGGTCTCAGACCAGTGTAACAGCACCTCTCACGTCCCCCAGGTGAGGTCTCAGACCAGTGTAACAGCACCTCTCACGTCCCCCAGGTGAGGTCTCAGACCAGTGTAACAGCACCTCTCACGTCCCCCAGGTGAGGTCCCAGACCAGTGCAACAGCACCTCTCACGTCCCCCAGGTGAGGTCCCAGACCAGTGTAACAGCACCTCTCACGTCCCCCAGGTGAGGTCTCAGACCAGTGTAACAGCACCTCTCACGTCCCCCAGGTGAGGTCCCAGACCAGTGTAACAGCACCTCTCACGTCCCCCAGGTGAGGTCTCAGACCAGTGTAACAGCACCTCTCACGTCCCCCAGGTGAGGTCCCAGACCAGTGTAACAGCACCTCTCACGTCCCCCAGGTGAGGTCCCAGACCAGTGTAACAGCACCTCTCACGTCCCCCAGGTGAGGTCTCAGACCAGTGTAACAGCACCTCTCACGTCCCCCAGGTGAGGTCTCAGACCAGTGTAACAGCACCTCTCACGTCCCCCAGGTGAGGTCTCAGACCAGTGTAACAGCACCTCTCACGTCCCCCAGGTGAGGTCCCAGACCAGTGCAACAGCACCTCTCACGTCCCCCAGGTGAGGTCCCAGACCAGTGTAACAGCACCTCTCACGTCCCCCAGGTGAGGTCTCAGACCAGTGTAACAGCACCTCTCACGTCCCCCAGGTGAGGTCCCAGACCAGTGTAGCAGCACCTCTCACGTCCCCCAGGTGAGGTCCCAGACCAGTGTAACAGCACCTCTCACGTCCCCCAGGTGAGGTCCCAGACCAGTGTAACAGCACCTCTCACGTCCCCCCGGTGAGGTCCCAGACCAGTGCAACAGCACCTCTCACGTCCCCCAGGTGAGGTCCCAGACCAGTGCAACAGCACCTCTCACGTCCCCCAGGTGAGGTCCCAGACCAGTGTAACAGCACCTCTCACGTCCCCCAGGTGAGGTCTCAGACCAGTGTAACAGCACCTCTCACGTCCCCCAGGTGAGGTCCCAGACCAGTGTAGCAGCACCTCTCACGTCCCCCAGGTGAGGTCCCAGACCAGTGTAACAGCACCTCTCACGTCCCCCAGGTGAGGTCCCAGACCAGTGTAACAGCACCTCTCACGTCCCCCAGGTGAGGTCTCAGACCAGTGTAACAGCACCTCTCACGTCCCCCAGGTGAGGTCTCAGACCAGTGTAACAGCACCTCTCACGTCCCCCAGGTGAGGTCTCAGACCAGTGTAACAGCACCTCTCACGTCCCCCAGGTGAGGTCCCAGACCAGTGCAACAGCACCTCTCACGTCCCCCAGGTGAGGTCCCAGACCAGTGTAACAGCACCTCTCACGTCCCCCAGGTGAGGTCTCAGACCAGTGTAACAGCACCTCTCACGTCCCCCAGGTGAGGTCCCAGACCAGTGTAGCAGCACCTCTCACGTCCCCCAGGTGAGGTCCCAGACCAGTGCAACAGCACCTCTCACGTCCCCCCGGTGAGGTCCCAGACCAGTGTAACAGCACCTCTCACCCTGTGGAGTAGCTGGTAACTTAACAAGGTCCAAGTTACCTACTGGACCATGCTAGGCAGGTCAAAGTTACCTACTGGACCATGCTAGGCAGTTCCAAGTCACCTACTGGACCATGCTAGGCAGGTCCAAGTCACCTACTGGACCATGCTAGGCAGGTCCAAGTTACCTACTGGACCATGCTAGGCAGGTCCAAGTTACCTACTGGACCATGCTAGACAGTTTCAAGTCACCTACTGGACCATGCTAGCCAGGTCCAAGTTACCTACTGGACCATGCTAGACAGTTCCAAGTCACCTACTGGACCATGCTAGGCAGGTCCAAGTTACCTACTGGACCATGCTAGGCAGGTCCAAGTTACCTACTGGACCATGCTAGGCAGGCCCAAGTTACCTACTGGACCATGCTAGGCAGGTCCAAGTCACCTACTGGACCATGCTAGGCAGGTCCAAGTTACCTATTGGACCATGCTAGGCAGGTTCAAGTTACCTACTGGACCATGCTAGACAGGTCCAAGTCACCTACTGGACCATGCTAGCCAGGTTCAAGTCACCTACTGGACCATGCTAGGCAGGTCCAAGTTACCTACTGGACCATGCTAGGCAGGTCCAAGTCACCTACTGGACCATGCTAGACAGGTCCAAGTCACCTACTGGACCATGCTAGACAGGTTCAAGTCACCTACTGGACCATGCTAGGCAGGTCTAAGTCACCTACTGGACCATGCTAGGCAGGTCTAAGTCACCTACTGGACCATGCTAGGCAGGTCTAAGTCACCTACTGGACCATGCTAGGCAGGTCTAAGTCACCTACTGGACCATGCTAGGCAGGTCCACGTCACCTACTGGCCCATGCTAGGCAGGTCCAAGTCACCTACTGGACCATGCTAGCCAGGTTCAAGTCACCTACTGGACCATGCTAGGCAGGTCCAAGTCACCTACTGGACCATGGTAGGCAGGTCCAAATCACCTATTGGATCATGCTAGACAGGTCCAAGTCACCTACTGGACCATGCTAGGAAGGTTCAAGTCACCTACTGGACCATGCTAGCCAGGTTCAAGTCACCTACTGGACCATGCTAGGCAGGTCCAAGTCACCTACTGGACCATGCTAGGCAGGTCCAAGTCACCTACTGGACCATGCTAGACAGGTCCAAGTCATCTACTGGACCATGCTAGGAAGGTTCAAGTCACCTACTGGTCCATGTTAGGCAGGTCCAAGTCACCTACTGGACCATGCTAGGCAGGTCCAAGTCACCTACTGGACCGTGCTAGACAGGTCCAAGTCACCTACTGGACCATGCTAGGAAGGTTCAAGTCACCTACTGGTCCATGTTAGGCAGGTCCAAGTCACCTACTGGACCATGCTAGGCAGGTCCAAGTCACCTACTGGACCATGCTAGGCAGGTCCAAGTCACCTACTGGACCATGCTAGGAAGGTTCAAGTCACCTACTGGTCCATGTTAGGCAGGTCCAAGCCACCTACTGGACCATGCTAGGAAGGTTCAAGTCACCTACTGGTCTATGTTAGGCAGGTCCAAGTCACCTACTGGACCATGCTAGGCAGGTCCAAGTCACCTACTGGCCCATGCTAGGCAGGTCCAAGTCACTTACTGGCCCATGCTAGGCAGGTCCAAGTCACCTACTGGCCCATGCTAGCCAGGTTCAAGTCACCTACTGGACCATGCTAGGCAGGTTCAAGTCACATTCTGACCTATGCTAGACAGGTCCAAGTCACCTACTGGACCATGTTAGGAAGGTTCAAGTCACCTACTGGTCCATGTTAGGCAGGTCCAAGCCACCTACTGGACCATTCTAGGAAGGTTCAAGTCACCTACTGGACCATGCTAGCCAGGTTCAAGTCACCTACTGGCCCATGCTAGGCAGGTCCAAGTCACCTACTGGCCCATGCTAAGCAGGTCCAAGTCACCTACTGGCCCATGCTAGCCAGGTTCAAGTCACCTACTGGACCATGCTAGGCAGGTCCAAGTCACCTACTGGACCATGCTAGACATGTCCAAGTCAACTACTGGACCATATTAGACAGGTCCAAGTCACCTACTGGACCATGCTAGACAGGTCCAAATCACCTACTGGACCATGCTAGACAGGTCCAAGTCACCTACTGGACCATGCTAGACAGGTCCAAGTCACCTACTGGCCCATGCTAGATGGGTCCAAGTCACCTACTGGACCATGCTAGACAGGTCCAAATTACCTACTGGACCATGCTAGACAGGTCCAAGTCACCTACTGGACCATGCTAGACAGGTCCAAGTCACCTACTGGCCCATGCTAGGCAGGTCCAAGTCACCTACTGGCCCATGCTACGCAGGTCCAAGTCACCTTCTGGCCCATGCTAGACAGGTCCATGTCACCTACTGGACCATGCTAGACAGGTCCAAGTCACCTACTGGACCATGCTAGAGAGGTCCAAGTCACCTACTGGCCCATGCTAGGCAGGTCCAAGTCACCTACTGGCCCATGCTAGACAGGTCCATGTCACCTACTGGCCCATGCTAGGCAGGTCCAAGTCACCTACTGGCCCATGCTAGACAGGTCCAAGTCACCTACTGGACCATGCTAGACAGGTCCAAGTCACCTACTGGCCCATGCTAGACAGGTCCAAGTCACCTACTGGCCCATGCTAGACAGGCCCAAGTCCCGTTATGACCCATGCTAGGCAGGTCCAAGTCACCTACTGGCCCATGCTAGGCAGGTCCAAGTCACCTACTGGCCCATGCTAGGCAGGTCCAAGTCACCTACTGGCCCATGCTAGACAGGTCCAAGTCACCTACTGGCCCATGCTAGGCAGGTCCAAGTCACCTACTGACCTAAGGGAGTGAGTGGTGTACACAGTACCTGAGGTGGGGTACAGGAGCTATATCCTGACTGATGGAACTTGACGTTAAGGAACAACTTGTGTTCCCACAGTGTAACTTCTCACATAGAGCAGTGTACCAACACAGTGTTGGGGGTGTAACCTGCCTCCCTCTCCCCCCTGCAACACCACCTCCCTCTCCCCCCTGCAACACCACCTCCCTCTCCCTCCTGCAACACCACCTCCCTCTCCCTCCTGCAACACCACCTCCCTCTCCCTCCTGCAACACCACCTCCCTCTCCCCCCTGCAACACCACCTCCCTCTCCCGCCTGCAACACCACCTCCCTCTCCCCCCTGCAACACCACCTCCCTCTCCCGCCTGCAACACCACCTCCCTCTCCCCCCTGCAACACCACCTCCCTCTCCCCCCTGCAACACCACCTCCCTCTCCCCCCTGCAACACCACCTCCCTCTCCCTCCTGCAACACCACCTCCCTCTCCCCCCTGCAACACCACCTCCCTCTCCCCCCTGCAACACCACCTTCCTCTCCCCCCTGCAACACCACCTCCCTCTCCCCCTGCAACACCACCTCCCTCTCCCCCCTGCAACACCACCTCCCTCTCCCCCCTTCAACACCACCTCCCTCTCCCCCCTGCAACACCAACTCCCTCTCCCTCCTGCAACACCACCTCCCTCTCCCTCCTGCAACACCACCTCCCTCTCCCTCCTGCAACACCACCTCCCTCTCCCTCCTGCAACACCACCTCCCTCTTCCTCCTGCAACACCACCTCCCTCTCCCTCCCGCAACACCACCTCCCTCTCCCCCCTGCAACACCACCTCCCTCTCCCTCATGCAACACCACCTCCCTCTCCCTCCTGCAACACCACCTCCCTCTCCCCCCTGCAACACCACCTCCCTCTCCCCCCTGCAACACCACCTCCCTCTCCCTCCTGCAACACCACCTCCCTCTCCCTCCTGCAACACCACATCCCTCTACCCCCTGCAACACCACCTCCCTCTCCCTCCTGCAACACCACCTCCCTCTCCCTCCTGCAACACCACCTCCCTCTCCCTCCTACAACACCACCTCCCTCTCCCTCCTGCAACACCACCTCCCTCTCCCTCCTGCAACACCACCTCCCTCTCCCTCCTGCAACACCACCTCCCTCTCCCCCCTGCAACACCACCTCCCTCTCCCCTCTGCAACACCACCTCCCTCTCCCCCTTGCAACACCACCTCCCTCTCCCTCCTGCAACACCACCTCCCTCTCCCCCCTGCAACACCACCTCCCTCTCCCCCCTGCAACACCACCTCCCTCTCCCCCCTGCAACACCACCTCCCTCTCCCCTCTGCAACACCACCTCCCTCTCTCCCTTGCAACACCACCTCCCTCTCCCTCCTGCAACACCACCTCCCTCTCCCTCCTGCAACACCACCTCCCTCTCCCCCCTGCAACACCACCTCCCTCTCCCCCCTGCAACACCACCTCCCTCTCCCCCCTGCAACACCACCTCCCTCTCCCCCCTGCAACACCACCTCCCTCTCCCCCCTGCAACACCACCTCCCTCTCCCCCCTGCAACACCACCTCCCTCTCCCCCTTGCAACACCACCTCCCTCTCCCTCCTGCAACACCACCTCCCTCTCCCTCCTGCAACACCACCTCCCTCTCCCCCATGCAACACCACCTCCCTCTCCCCCCTGCAACACCACCTCCCTCTCCCTCCTGCAACACCACCTCCCTCTCCCTCCTGCAACACCACCTCCCTCTCCCTCCTGCAACACCACCTCCCACTTCCTCCTGCAACACCACCTCCCTCTTCCTCCTGCAACACCACCTCCCTCTCCCTCCTGCAACACCACCTCCCTCTCCCTCCTGCAACACCACCTTCCTCTCCCCTCTCCAACACCACCTCCCTCTCCCCCCTGCAACACCACCTCCCTCTCCCTCCTGCAACACGACCTCCCTCTCCCCCCTGCAACACCACCTCCCTCTCCCTCCTGCAACACCACCTCCCTCTCCCCCCTGCAACACCACCTCCCTCTCCCTCCTGCAACACCACCTCCCTCTCCCTCCTGCAACACCACCTCCCTCTCCCTCCTGCAACACCACCTCCCTCTCCCCCCTGCAACACCACCTCCCTCTCCCTCCTGCAACACCACCTCCCTCTCCCCCCTGCAACACCACCTCCCTCTCCCTCCTGCAACACCACCTCCCTCTCCCTCCTGCAACACCACCTCCCTCTCCCCCCTGCAACACCACCTCCCTCTCCCTCCTGCAACACCACCTCCCTCTCCCCCCTGCAACACCACCTCCCTCTCCCTCCTGCAACACCACCTCCCTCTCCCCCCTGCAACACCACCTCCCTCTCCCTCCTGCAACACCACCTCCCTCTCCCTCCTGCAACACCACCTCCCTCTCCCCCCTGCAACACCACCTCCCTCTCCCTCCTGCAACACGACCTCCCTCTCCCCCCTGCAACACCACCTCCCTCTCCCTCCTGCAACACCACCTCCCTCTCCCCCCTGCAACACCACCTCCCTCTCCCTCCTGCAACACCACCTCCCTCTCCCTCCTGCAACACCACCTCCCTCTCCCTCCTGCAACATCACCTCCCTCTTCCTCCTGCAACACCACCTCCCTCTCCCTCCTGCAACACCACCTCCCTCTCCCTCCTGCAACACCACCTTCCTCTCCCCTCTGCAACACCACCTCCCTCTCCCCCCTGCAACACCACCTCCCTTTCCCTCCTGCAACGCGACCTCCCTCTCCCCCCTGCAACACCACCTCCCTCTCCCTCCTGCAACACCACCTCCCTCTCCCCTCTGCAACACCACCTCCCTCTCCCTCCTGCAACACCACCTCCCTCTTCCTCCTGCAACACCACCTCCCTCTCCCTCCTGCAACACCACCTCCCTCTCCCCTCTGCAACACCACCTCCCTCTCCCCCCTGCAACACCACCTCCCTCTCTCTCCTGCAACACCACCTCCCTCTCCCTCCTGCAACACCACCTCCCTCTCCCTCCTGCAACACCACCTCCCTCTCCCCCTTGCAACACCACCTCCCTCTCCCACCTGCAACACCACCTCCCTCTCCCCCCTGCAACACCGCCTCCCTCTCCCCTCTGCAACACCACCTCCCTCTCCCCCCTGCAACACCACCTCCCTCCCCCCTCTGCAACACCACCTCCCTCTCCCCCCTGCAACACCACCTTCCTCTCCCCTCTGCAACACCACCTCCCTCTCCCCTCTGCAACACCACCTCCCTTCTCCCCCCTGCAACACCACCTCCCTCTCCCTCCTGCAACACCGCCTCCCTCTCCCCACTGCAACACCACCTCCCTCTCCCCTCTGCAACACCACCTCCCTCTCCCTCCTGCAACACCACCTCCCTCTCCCCCCTGCAACACCACCTCCCTCTCCCCTCTGCAACACCATCTCCCTCTCCCCCCTGCAACACCACCTCCCTCTCCTCCCTGCAACACCACTTCCCTCTCCCCCCTGCAACACCACCTCCCTCTCCCCTCTGCAACACCATCTCCCTTTCCCCCCTGCAACACCACCTCCCTCTCCCCCCTGCAACACCACCTCCCTCTCCCCTCTGCAACACCGCCTCCCTCTCCCCCTGCCTTCACCTTACCTTCCTCTCTGCACACCACCTCCTCTCCTCTGCAGCACCACATCCCTCTCCCCCTGCAGGCTTCCACCTCCTCTCCCCTCTGCAACACCATCTCCTCTCCCCTGCTGCACCATCTCCTCTCCACTCACTGCACCAGCTAACTCTCCTCCTGCAAGCACCACCTCCTCCCCTCCTGCCTTCACCTCCTCCTCCCCCTGCACACCTTACCTCCTCCCCTGCACGCCACCTCCCTCTCCCCTGCAAGCACCACCTCCCTCTCCCCCTGCTGGCCTCCTCTCCCCTGCCTTTCCACCTCCTCTCCCCCTGCAAGCACCTCCTCTCTGGCACCTCCTCTCCTTCAAGCACCTCCTCTCCCCCTGCAACCTTCCACATCCCTCCCCCTGCAGCACCACCTCCCTCTCCCCCTGCAGTCACCTTCCCTACCTCCCCTCTCCCCCTGCAGCACCTCCCTCCCTCCCCCTGCCTTTCCACCTCCTCCCCTCCCCTTCTTACCAGCCTACCTCCCTCCCCCCTGCCTTTTCACCACCTCCCTCCCCCTGCAACCTGCCTCCTCCCCTCCCCCTGCCAATGCTACCTCCCTCACCTTCCCCACCTTCACCACCTCCTCTCCCCTGCAAGCACCTCCTCTCCGCTGCAACACCACCTCCTCTCCCCCTTCCTTGCACCTCCTCCCTCCCCCTCCCCCTGCAAGGCACCACCTCCCTCCTCCCCCTGCCACTTCCACCTACCTCTCCCCTGCAACATACCTCCTCTCCTTCACACCTACCTCCTCATCCCCCTGCTGCACCACCTCCTCTCCCCCTTCAACACCATCCTCTCCCCTGCTGCCACCACCTCCTCCCCCTGCAAGGCCTGCCTCCTCTCCCCTGCAGCTCTCCTCCCTCCTCTTGAACTCTCCATCTCCCCATCTTTGCCCCAACATGCTCCTCTCCCTCCTTGTCACCTTAGCCACCTCCCTCTCCTGTACCTTCTACCTCTCCTCCTGCAGCACCACCTCCTCCTCCTCCTGCAGCACCGTCCCTCCTCCCTCCTGCAGCACCACCTCCTCTCCTCCATACCCCACCACCTCCCATCTTCCTCCTGCAGCTTTCCTGCCTCCTCTCCTCCATGCAGCACCACCTCCTCTCTCCACTCCTGCTTCCACCACCTTCCTCCTCTCTGCAGCACCTCTCTCCCCCCTCTGCCTTCCACCTCCTCTCCTCCTGCAGTGACCTCCTCTCCCCCTGCCTCCTGCCTCCTCCTCCTCCTGCTGCACCCCTCCTCCTCTGCACTTACCACCTCCCCTCTCCCTCCTGCACACTGCCTCCCTCTTCTCCATGCATACCTACCTCCCTCTCCTCTGCCTTCACCTCCTCCCTCTGCCCCTGGCCTTCACCTCCCTCCTCCCCTGCTTGCCACCTCCTCCCTCCCTCCTCTCAGCACCACCTCCTCCTCCTCCTTGCAACTTCCACCTCCTCTCCTCCTGCAGCTCCACCTCCATCTCAGCACCACCTCCCTCTCCCCCTTCAGCACCACCTCCCTCTCCCCTGCAACTACCTACCTCTCCCCTGCAACTACCACCTCCCTCTCCCCCTTCAACTCCACCTCCCTCCCCCTGCAGCACCACCTCCTCTCCCCCTTCATCACCTCCCCTCTCCCCTGCCACCTTCCACCTCCCTCTCTGGAACCTGACCTCCCTCCCCCTGCAAGCACTGCCTCCCTCTCCCCCTTAAGCACCACCTTCCATCTCCCCTGCACTTACCACCTACCTCCTGACAGCCTACCTCCCTCCTCCCCCCCCCCTGCAGCACCACCTCCTCTCCCCTGCCTTTCCACCTCCCTCTCCCCCTTAGCCTTACCTCCTCTCCCCTGCAAGCACCACCTCCCTCTCCCCCTGCTTTCACCTCCTCTCTTCCCCCCTTCACCTCCTCCTCCCCTGCAACTGCCACCTCCCTCTCCCCCTGCCTTTCCACCTACCTCTCCCCTGCAGCACCACCTCCTCCCCCTTCAACACCACCTCCTCTCCCCCCCCTGCAACACCACCTCCTCCCCCTCCCCTTCAGCCTCCTCCTCCCCCTCTGCTTACCTTCCACCTCCTCTCCTGCAGCACCACCTCCTCCCCTGCAACTACCTCCTCCCTCACTCTTCTTAACACCACCTCCCTCTCCCCCTGCTGCCACCACCTCCTCCCCTGCTTTTTCTGCCTGTCTCTTCACCTCCTCCTTCTGCACCACCCCCTCCTCCCCTGCAACTTTCCACCTCCTCTCCCCCTGCACCATCCCCCTCTCTCCCCCTGCACCCAGCACCTCCCTCTCCCCTGCTGCACCTCCTCCCTCTGCCCCCTGCACCACCTCCCTCCTCTGCCTTTCACCACCTCCCTCTCCCCCTGCAGCACCACCTCCTCTCCACCTCCCTACAGCTTCCACCTCCTCCCCCTGCAAGCACTACCTCCCTCTCCCCCCTGCCACCTCCTCCTCCTCCCCTGCACCCCTGCACTCCACCTCCCTCTCCCCCTGCCAACACCTCCTCTCTCTGCTGCCACCTCCTCTGTACTCCTTCCTCCTCCTCCCCCCTGCAGCACCACCTCCACTCCTCTGCAACACCTCCTCCTCCCCTGCTGCTTCCACCTCCCTCTCCCCCTGCAGCCTACCTCCTCCTCCCCTACCAGCCTTCCTCCTCCTCCCCCTGCAGCACCTCCTCTCCCCCTGCTGCTCCTCCTCCTCTGCACCACCTCCCTCTCCCTCCTGCAAGCACCACCTCCTCCCCCTCCCCCTGCCTTTGCCTCCCACCTCCCTCCCTCCTGCAAGTACCACCTCCCTCTCCTCCTGCCTAACACCTCCTCCTCCTGCCACTCACCTCCTCTCCCCTCTTCAGCTCCACCTCCCTCTCCCCCTGCAGCACCACCTCCTCTCCCCTCCTGCCTAACCTGCCTCTCTCAGCACCACCTCCTCCACTCCTCCCCTGCAGCACCACCTCCTCCCTCCTGCAGCACCACCTCCCTCTCCCCTGGCCTGCCTCCACCTCCTCCCTCCTGTAGCACCACCTCCCTCCTCCCCTGCAGCACCACCTCCCTCTCCCCTGCAGCACCTCCATCCTGCCTCCCCTGCCCCTGTCTCCGACCTCCTCTCCCCTGCACACCTGCCTCCTCTCCCCCTGCAGCACCACCTCCTCTCCCCTGCAAGCTACCACCTCCTCCCCCTCCTCCCCTGCAGCACCACCTCCCTCCTCCCTGCATGCCTGCCTCCCTCTCCCCCTGCCTTTACTGACCCACCCCCTCCTCCCCCCTGCAGACCTCCTCTCCCCCTGCCAAGCTACCTTCCTCCCCCTCTCCCCTGCAGCACCACCTCCCTCTCCTGCAACCTTGAGCCTACCCTCCTCCTCCTGCCTTCCATACCTCCTCTCCCTCCTGCAGCACCACCTCCCTCTCCCCTGCAGCACCACCTCCCTCCCCTCCCTGCCATACCTACCTACCTCCCTCTCCCTCCTCTGCCAACCACCTCCTCTCCCCTGCAACACCACCTCCCTCTCCCTCCTGCAACACCACCTCCCTCTCCCCCCTGCAACACCACCTCCCTCTCCCTCCTGCAACACCACCTCCCTCTCCCTCCTGCAACACCACCTCCCTCTCCCTCCTGCAACACCACCTCCCTCTCCCTCCTGCAACACCACCTCCCTCTCCCCCCTGCAACACCACCTCCCTCTCCCTCCTGCAACACCACCTCCCTCTCCCTCCTGCAACACCACCTCCCTCTCCCCCCTGCAACACCACCTCCCTCTCCCCCCTGCAACACCACCTCCCTCTCCCCCCTGCAACACCACCTCCCTCTCCCCCCTGCAACACCACCTCCCTCTCCCCCCTGCAACACCACCTCCCTCTCCCTCCTGCAACACCCACCTCCCTCTCCCTCCTGCAACACCACCTCCCTCTCCCTCCTGCAACACCACCTCCCTCTCCCCCCTGCAACACCACCTCCCTCTACCCCCTGCAACACCACCTCCCTCTCCCTCCTGCAACACCACCTCCCTCTCCCTCCTGCAACACCACCTCCCTCTCCCTCCTGCAACACCACCTCCCTCTCCCTCCTGCAACACCACCTCCCTCTCCCTCCTGCAACACCACCTGCTCTCCCTCCTGCAACACCACCTCCCTCTCCCTCCTGCAACACCACCTCCCTCTCCCTCCTGCAACACCACCTCCCTCTCCCTCCTGCAACACCACCTCCCTCTCCCTCCTGCAACACCACCTCCCTCTCCCTCCTGCAACACCACCTCCCTCTCCCTCCTGCAACACCACCTGCCTCTCCCTCCTGCAACACCACCTCCCTCTCCCTCCTGCAACACCACCTCCCTCTCCCTCCTGCAACACCACCTCCCTCTCCCTCCTGCAACACCACCTCCCTCTCCCTCCTGCAACACCACCTCCCTCTCCCTCCTGCAACACCACCTCCCTCTCCCTCCTGCAACACCACCTGCCTCTCCCTCCTGCAACACCACCTCCCTCTCCCTCCTGCAACACCACCTCCCTCTCCCTCCTGCAACACCACCTCCCTCTCCCTCCTGCAACACCACCTCCCTCTCCCTCCTGCAACACCACCTCCCTCTCCCTCCTGCAACACCACCTCCCTCTCCCTCGTGCAACACCACCTGCCTCTCCCTCCTGCAACACCACCTCCCTCTCCCTCCTGCAACACCACCTCCCTCTCCCTCCTGCAACACCACCTCCCTCTCCCTCCTGCAACACCACCTCCCTCTCCCTCCTGCAACACCACCTCCCTCTCCCTCCTGCAACACCACCTCCCTCTCCCTCCTGCAACACCACCTGCCTCTCCCTCCTGCAACACCACCTCCCTCTCCCTCCTGCAACACCACCTGCCTCTCCCTCCTGCAACACCACCTCCCTCTCCCCCCTGCAACACCACCTCCCTCTCCCTCCTGCAACACCACCTCCCTCTCCCCCCTGCAACACCACCTCCCTCTCCCTCCTGCAACACCACCTGCCTCTCCCTCCTGCAACACCACCTCCCTCTCCCACCTGCAACACCACCTGCCTCTGCCTCCTGCAACACCACC
>NC_091386.1:1240000-1252500 GCF_038502225.1 Cherax quadricarinatus
CAGTGATCCCAGGATTGTACAACCTCAGCCTCCTCTACCACAGTGATCCCAGGATTGTACAACCTCAGCCTCCTCTACCACAGTGATCCCAGGATTATACAACCTCAGCCTCCTCTACCACAGTGATCCCAGGATTGTACAACCTCAGCCTCCTCTACCACAGTGATCCCAGGATTATACAACCTCAGCCTCCTCTACCACAATGCACTCGAGTAATGCAGTTTGACGTAAGATTGTAAAGCAGCATCCACTCTAAGATTCTTTTATGAGAGTGCCACTAGTCTGTAGTTGTTTGCTATATAAAAACACTGACACTGAACCCTGGCACTCAAATGTGGCACTGAAGGCTAAGACTGAAATCTGGCACTTATAGATGACATCAAAGTGTGGCAGTGAAGGTTGGCACTGTACCAAGGTGGCCAGTAAAGGTCAGGACAACACTGAGTAAGGTCACACTACCTCTGACCCCCAGACCACCTGGACGAGGACCTGATCACTCAGCTTGTCGGTGTCAGCAACCAACACAAGTCACAGGAGTCTTCACTAAACACTTCCTGTAGTGGTCATGTCTACACAAACATGACCTTGGATCAAGAGAACCAACCAGTCAACCAGCAACTGCTGGCCAAACTGATTGTGCTTATCAACAACTATCCACCACCACCATAACAACTAACATCCCAATTAGTTACCACAATGCCAGCTACCACAACACCAGCTACCACAACACCAGCTACCACAACACCAGCTACCACAACACCAGCTACCACAACACCAGCTACCACAATACCAGCTACCACAACACCAGCTACCACAACACCAGCTACCACAACACCAGCTACCACAACACCAGCTACCACAATACCAGCTACCACAATGCCAGCTACCACAACACCAGCTACCACAATGCCAGCTACCACAACACCAGCTACCACAATGCCAGCTACCACAACACCAGCTACCACAACACCAGCTACCACAACACCAGCTACCACAACACCAGCTACCACAACACCAGCTACCACAACACCAGCTACCACAATGCCAGCTACCACAACACCAGCTACCACAACACCAGCTACCACAACACCAGCTACCACAACACCAGCTACCACAACACCAGCTACCACAACACCAGCTACCACAACACCAGCTACCACAACACCAGCTACCACAATGCCAGCTACCACAATGCCAGCTACCACAATGCCAGCTACCACAATGCCAGCTACCACAACACCAGCTACCACAATGCCAGCTACCACAATACCACCTACCACAACAACAGCTACCACAATACCAGCTACCACAATGCCAGCTACCACAACACCAGCTACCACAACACCAGCTACCACAATGCCAGCTACCACAACACCAGCTACCACAACACCAGCTACCACAACACCAGCTACCACAACACCAGCTACCACAACACCAGCTACCACAATGCCAGCTACCACAATGCCAGCTACCACAATGCCAGCTACCACAATGCCAGCTACCACAATGACAGCTACCACAATGCCAGCTACCACAATGCCAGCTACCATAATACCAGCTACCACAACACCAGCTACCACAACACCAGCTACCACAATACCAGCTACCATAATACCAGCTACCACAACACCAGCTACCACAACACCAGCTACCACAACACCAGCTACCACAATGCCAGCTACCATAATACCAGCTACCACAACACCAGCTACCACAATGCCAGCTACCACAATGCCAGCTACCACAATGCCAGCTACCACAATGACAGCTACCACAATGCTAGCTACCACAACACCAGCTACCACAACACCAGCTACCACAACACCAGCTACCACAATGCCAGCTACCACAACACCAGCTACCACAATGCCAGCTACCACAACACCAGCTACCACAATGCCAGCTACCACAATGCCAGCTACCACAATGCCAGCTACCATAATACCAGCTACCACAACACCAGCTACCACAATGCCAGCTACCACAATGCCAGCTACCACAAGGCCAGCTACCATAATACCAGCTACCACAATGCCAGCTACCACAATGCCAGCTACCATAATACCAGCTACCACAATGCCAGCTACCATAATACCAGCTACCACAATGCCAGCTACCACAATGCCAGCTACCAAAATGCCAGCTACCACAATGCCAGCTACCACAATGCCAGCTACCGTAATACCAGCTACCACAATGCCAGCTACCACAATACCAGCTACCACAATACCAGCTACCATAATACCAGCTACCACAATACCAGCTACCACAATGCCAGCTACCACAACACCAGCTACCACAACACCAGCTACCACAACACCAGCTACCACAACACCAGTTACCACAATGCCAGCTACCATAATACCAGCTACCACAACACCAGCTACCACAATGCCAGCTACCACAATGCCAGCTACCACAATGCCAGCTACCACAATGACAGCTACCACAATGCTAGCTACCACAACACCAGCTACCACAACACCAGCTACCACAACACCAGCTACCACAATGCCAGCTACCACAACACCAGCTACCACAATGCCAGCTACCACAACACCAGCTACCACAATGCCAGCTACCACAATGCCAGCTACCACAATGCCAGCTACCACAATGCCAGCTACCATAATACCAGCTACCACAATGCCAGCTACCACAATGCCAGCTACCATAATACCAGCTACCACAATGCCAGCTACCATAATACCAGCTACCACAATGCCAGCTACCACAATGCCAGCTACCAAAATGCCAGCTACCACAATGCCAGCTACCACAATGCCAGCTACCATAATACCAGCTACCACAATGCCAGCTACCACAATACCAGCTACCACAATACCAGCTACCATAATACCAGCTACCACAATACCAGCTACCACAATGCCAGCTACCACAACACCAGCTACCATAATACCAGCTACCACAATGCCAGCTACCACAATGCCAGTTACCACAATGCCAGCTACCATAATACCAGCTACCACAATGCCAGCTACCACAATGCCAACTACCACAACACCAGCTACCACAACACCAGCTACCACAACACCAGCTACCACAATGCCAGCTACCACAATGCCAGCTACCACAACACCAGCTACCACAACACCAGCTACCACAACACCAGCTACCACAATGCCAGCTACCACAATGCCAGCTACCACAATGCCAGCTACCACAATACCAGCTGCCACAATGCCAGCTACCACAATACCAACGACAGCACCAGCTACCACAACACCAGCTACCACAACACCAGCTACCACAACACCAGCTACCACAACACCAGCTACCACAATGCCAGCTACCACAATGCCAGCTGCCACAATGCCAGCTACCACAATACCAACGACAGCACCAGCTACCACAACACCAGCTACCACAACACCAGCTACCACAACACCAGCTACCACAACACCAGCTACCACAACACCAGCTACCACAATGCCAGCTACCACAATGCCAGCTACCACAATGCCAGCTACCACAATACCAGCTGCCACAATGCCAGCTACCACAATACCAACGACAGCACCAGCTACCACAACACCAGCTACCACAATGCCAGCTACCACAATGCCAGCTACCACAATGCCAGCTACCACAATACCAGCTGCCACAATGCCAGCTACCACAATACCAACGACAGCACCAGCTACCACAACACCAGCTACCACAATGCCAGCTACCACAACACCAGCTACCACAACACCAGCTACCACAATGCCAGCTAACACAATGCCAGCTACCACAACACCAGCTACCACAACACCAGCTACCACAATGCCAGCTACCACAACACCAGCTACCATAATACCAGCTACCACAACACCAGCTACCACAACACCAGCTACCACAACACCAGCTACCACAACACCAGCTACCACAACACCAGCTACCACAACACCAGCTACCACAACACCAGCTACCACAATACCAGCTACCACAATACTCAACCACGTATGATATGCTGCCGGTGTATTTGTGGTATACCAGAGTCCGTTGATGTTGAGGCTTGATCAAGCAAGCTGTAGGTGCCTGTCTCTGTATATACACACACCTCTACACCCCTCTGTGTATACACACAGCTCTACATTCCTCTGTGTATACACACACCTCTACACACCTCTGTGTATACACACAGCTCTACACCCCTCTGTGTATACACACACCTCTACACCCCTCTGTGTATACACACAGCTCTACATTCCTCTGTGTATACACACACCTCTACACCCCTCTGTGTATACACACAGCTCTACACCCCTCTGTGTATACACACACCTCTACACCCCTCTGTGTATACACACACCTCTACACCCCTCTGTGTATACACACAGCTCTACACCCCTCTGTGTATACACACAGCTCTACATTCCTCAGTGTATACACACACCTCTACACCCCTCTGTGTATACACACACCTCTACACCCCTCTGTGTATACACACACCTCTACACCCCTCTGTGTATACACACAGCTCTCCACCCCTCTGTGTATACACACAGCTCTACACCCCTCTGTGTATACACACACCTCTACACCCATCTGTGTATACACACAGCTCTCCACCCCTCTGTGTATACACACAGCTCTACACCCCTCTGTGTATACACACACCTCTACACCCCTCTGTGTATACACACAGCTCTACACCCCTCTGTGTATACACACACCTCTACACCCCTCTGTGTATACACACACCTCTACACCCCTCTGTGTATACACACACCTCTACACCCCTCTGTGTATACACACACCTCTACACCCCTCTGTGTATACACACACCTCTACACCCCTCTGTGTATAAACACACCTCTACACCCCTCTGTGTATACACACAGCTCTACACCCCTCTGTGTATACACACACCTCTACACCCCTCTGTGTATACACACACCTCTACACCCCTCTGTGTATACACACACCTCTACACCCCTCTGTGTATACACACACCTCTACACCCCTCTGTGTATACACACAGCTCTACACCCCTCTGTGTATACACACACCTCTACACCCCTCTGTGTATACACACAGCTCTACACCCCTCTGTGTATACACACACCTCTACACCCCTCTGTGTATACACACACCTCTACACCCCTCTGTGTATACACACACCTCTACACCCCTCTGTGTATACACACACCTCTACACCCCTCTGTGTATACACACACCTCTACACCCCTCTGTGTATACACACACCTCTACACCCCTCTGTGTATACACACAGCTCTACACCCCTCTGTGTATACACACACCTCTACACCCCTCTGTGTATACACACACCTCTACACCCCTCTGTGTATACACACACCTCTACACCCCTCTGTGTATACACACACCTCTACACCCCTCTGTTTATACACACAGCTCTACACCCCTGTGTATACACACACCTCTACACCCCTCTGTGTATACACACAGCTCTACACCCCTCTGTGTATACACACAGCTCTACACCCCTCTGTGTATACACACACCTCTACACCCCTCTGTGTATACACACAGCTCTACACCCCTCTGTGTATACACACAGCTCTACACCCCTCTGTGTATACACACAGCTCTACACCCCTCTGTGTATACACACAGCTCTACACCCCTCTGTGTATACACACAGCTCTACACCCCTCTGTGTATACACAGCTCTACACCCCTGTGTATACACACAGCTCTACACCCCTCTGTGTATACACACACCTCTACACCCCTCTGTGTATACACACAGCTCTACACCCCTTGTACCAATGTTGAGAGACATATTCGGACACACTCACCGTGCCAGGAGCTATGCCTCGACCTCTGCAAGCAGGTTTAGGTGATACATTTATCGAGTTGAAAGCAGTCTTATGGGTGAATAATCTCAGTACCATGATCCGACCCCTGTAACTACAACAAGGCGAGTACACTTACCAAGTTGGAGGTGACAGGTGTTGAGGTGTCTGGTGTTGAAGTGGCAGGTGTTGAGGTGTCTGGTGTTGAAGTGGCAGGTGTTGAGGAGTCTGGTGTTGAGGTGACAAGTGTTGAGGTGGCAGGTGTTGAGGTGACAGGAGTTGAGGTGGCAGGTGTTGAGGTGTCTGGTGTTGAGGTGACAAGTGTTGAGGTGGCAGGTGTTGAGGTGACAGGAGTTGAGGTGGCAGGTGTTGAGGTGTCTGGTGTTGAGGTGACAAGTGTTGAGGTGGCAGGTGTTGAGGTGACAGGAGTTGAGGTGGCAGGTGTTGAGGTGTCTGGTGTTGAGGTGACAAGTGTTGAGGTATCACGTGTTGAGGTGACAGGTGTTGAGGTGGCAGGTGTTGAGGTGACAAGTGTTGAGGTATCAGGTGTTGAGGTGGCAGGTGTTGAGGTGTCTGGTGTTGAGGTGACAAGTGTTGAGGTGGCAGGTGTTGAGGTGACAGGTGTTGAGGTGGCAGGTGTTGAGGTGTCTGGTGTTGAGGTGACAAGTGTTGAAGTATCAGGTGTTGAGGTGACAGGTGTTGAGGTGGCAGGTGTTGAGGTGTCTGGTGTTGAAGTGGCAGGTGTTGAGGTGTCTGGTGTTGAGGTGACAAGTGTTGAGGTATCAGGTGTTGAGGTGACAGGTGTTGAGGTGGCAGGTGTTGAGGTGTCTGGTGTTGAGGTGACAAGTGTTGAGGTGGCAGGTGTTGAGGTGTCTGGTGTTGAGGTGACAAGTGTTGAGGTGGCAGGTGTTGAGGTGACAAGTGTTGAGGTGACAAGTGTTGAGGTGACAGGTGCTGAGGTATCAGGTGTTGAAGTGACAGGTGTTGAGGTGACAGGTGTTGAGGTGACAGGTGCTGAGGTGACAGGTGTTGAGGTGGCAGGTGTTGAGGTGTCTGGTGTTGAGGTGACAAGTGTTGAGGTGACAGGTGTTGAGGTGACAAGTGTTGAGGTGACAAGTGTTGAGGTGACAGGTGCTGAGGTATCAGGTGTTGAAGTGACAGGTGTTGAGGTGACAGGTGTTGAGGTGACAGGTGTTGAGGTGACAGGTGTTGAGGTGACAGGTGTTGAGGTATCAGGTGTTGAGGTATCAGGTGTTGAGGTGACAGGTGTTGAGGTGACAGGTGCTGAGGTGACAGGTGTTGAGGTGACAGGTGTTGAGGTGACAGGTGTTGAGGTGACAGGTGTTGAGGTGACAGGTGTTGAGGTGACAGGTGTTGAGGTGACAGGTGTTGAGGTGACAGGTGTTGAGGTGACAGGTGTTAGACAGAGGAGGGTGGTGGAGACGTGTGTAGCATCCTACATGTTTGGTTAACATGTCGTAGCCTTACGTGACTGTTTGGATAAGCAGGTGAGACAGAGAGAGAGAGAGAGAGAGAGAGAGAGAGAGAGAGAGAGAGAGAGAGAGAGAGAGAGAGAGAGAGAGAGAAGTAAAGAGGGAAGGGAGTCAGTAACTGCTGTAAGAGGCTAAATATCACACCAGCTGTGTTGGCTTAACCTAACACCAAAGTGTGTGTGTGTGAGGGTAACTGTGTACTCAAGTGTGGTTGCAGGAGGTTGAGACATAGCTCCTGGCCTCCTATAGGTAACCATCTTTAACAATATGTGTCGATCAACCACATCTCTGAATAATTTTTGATGAGAGTAATAATAACAGAAAGAGAGAAAGACGTGAAAGATCTGGGAGTAATAATGTAAACTGACCTTTCCTTCACAGAACACAAGACAAATATCACGACAGCCAGGAAGATGACGAGGTGGATAATGAGAACTTTCAAAACAAGGGAAATAATGCCAGTGGTGACACTATTCAAATCACTTGTGCTCTCTCGTTTAGATTATTGTTTATTGTTGACGACCCCGTTCAGGGCAGGAGAGACATCAGAGCTGCAACAGTTACAGAGATCATTTAAACTACTAGGAACACCTTAAGGTCCTAAATATGTACTCACTGGAGCAGAGGAGATAGAGATACATGATAATATATACCTGGAAAGTAATCTAGGGCCCCTGGATCCAGATCTGAACACCAGCAGCAACAGTCTGGTCCAGGACCTGGCTGTGAGTGAACTAAAACACTGGCAACCATTAGAGATATATCCTGGTGGTATATCAGTGGTGGTATATCAGTGGTGGTATATCAGTGGTGGTATATCAGTGGTGGTATATCAGTGGTGATATATCCTGGTGGTATATCAGTGGTGGTATATCAGTGATGGTATATCAGTGGTGGTATATCAGTGGTGATATATCCTGGTGGTATATCAGTGGTGGTATATCAGTGGTGGTATATCAGTGGTGGTATATCAGTGGTGATATATCCTGGTGGTATATCAGTGGTGGTATATCCTGGTGGTATATCAGTGGTGGTATATCAGTGGTGGTATATCAGTGGTGGTATATCAGTGGTGGTATATCAGTGGTGGTATATCAGTGGTGGTATATCAGTGGTGGTATATCAGTGGTGGTATATCAGTGGTGGTATATCAGTGGTGGTATATCAGTGGTGGTATATCAGTGATGGTATATCAGTGGTGGTATATCAGTGGTGGTATATCAGTGGTGATATATCCTGGTGGTATATCAGTGGTGGTATATCAGTGATGGTATATCAGTGGTGGTATATCAGTGGTGGTATATCAGTGGTGGTATATCAGTGGTGGTATATCAGTGGTGGTATATCAGTGGTGGTATATCAGAGGTGGTATATCAGTGGTGGTATATCAGTGGTGGTATATCAGTGATGGTATATCAGTGGTGGTATATCAGTGGTGATATATCAGTGGTGATATATCCTGGTGGTATATCAGTGGTGGTATATCAGTGGTGGTATATCAGTGGTGGTATATCAGAGGTGGTATATCAGTGGTGATATATCAGTGGTGGTATATCAGTGGTGGTATATCAGTGGTGGTATATCAGAGGTGGTATATCAGTGGTGGTATATCAGTGGTGGTATATCAGTGGTGGTATATCAGAGGTGGTATATCAGTGGTGGTATATCAGTGGTGGTATATCAGTGGTGGTATATCAGTGGTGGTATATCAGTGGTGGTATATCAGTGGTGGTATATCAGTGGTGGTATATCAGTGGTGGTATATCAGAGGTGGTATATCAGAGGTATACCAGTGTTGTACATGTTTTTAAAAATATATACTCACTGGAGCAGAGGAGATAGAGATACATGATAATATATACCTGGACAGTACTTGAAGGCCTTGTCTTGAACCTACGCTGCCATAACAACATACTGGAGTGAGAGATATGTCAGGAAGTGTAAAATAAACCCAGTTAAAAGCAGGGGAGCCGTGGGCACAATAAGAGAACACTGTATCAACATTCTTGGTCCCAGATTATTCAACATCTTACCAGAAGATATCAGAAACACTGCTGGAACAAGTGTAGAAGTCTTCCAGAGGAAACTGGACACCAGATGCCAGATCAGCCAGGTTGTGATGGATATGTGGGGCAGCAGGCCTCCAGCAGCAACAGCCTGGTTGACCAAGCTAGCACCAGACAGTATCACTATCACACTAAAACTCCCAGATTATAACAGTGCCAGCATACACTGCCAGCATACAGTGCCAGCATACAGTCCCAGCATACAGTGCCAGCATACAGTGCCAGCATACAGTGCCAGCATTCAGTTCCAGCATACAGTGCCAGCATACAGTCCCAGCATACAGTGCCAACATATAGTTCCAGCATACAGTGCCAGCATACAGTGCCAGCATTCAGTTCCAGCATACAGTGCCAGCATACAGTGCCAGCATAGAGTGACAGCATACAGTGCCAGCATACAGTGCCAGCATACAGTCCCAGCATACAGTGCCAACATATAGTTCCAGCATACAGTGCCAGCATACAGTGCCAGCATACAGTGCCAGCATTCAGTTCCAGCATACAGTGCCAGCATACAGTGCCAGCATACAGTGCCAGGATTCAGTTCCAGCATACAGTTCCAGCATACAGTGCCAGCATACAGTGCCAGCATTCAGTTCCAGCATACAGTTCCAGCATACAGTGCCAGCATACAGTGCCAGCATACAGTTCCAGCATACAGTGCCAGCATACAGTGCCAGCATACAGTGCCAGCATTCAGTTCCAGCATACAGTGCCAGCATACAGTGCCAGCATACAGTGCCAGCATTCAGTTCCAGCATACAGTGCCAGCATACAGTGCCAGCATACAGTGCCAGCATACAGTGCCAGCATACAGTGCCAGCATTCAGTGCCAGCATACAGTGCCAGCATACAGTGCCAGCATACAGTGCCAGCATACAGTGCCAACATACAGTGCCACTCAGTCATGAAAGCAAGAATTACACATAACTGGCCAGAAAATTTCACGGAATCAAAGTCATCAGGTGACAGACTTAGGAATCCCAGCTACCTAACTAGTACTAATTACCTTCTGTACATAGCAGAGCAAATGAGGCTGTCGAAGAGCGATATTCTCCTGGTATATTTCTCCTGGTATATTTCTCCTGGTATATTTCTCCTGGTATATTTCTCCTGGTATATTTCTCCTGGTATATTTCTTCTGGTATATTTCTCCTGGTATATTTCTCCTGGTATATTTCTCCTGGTATATTTCTCCTGGTATATTTCTCCTGGTATATTTCTCCTGATATATTTCTCCTGGTATATTTCTCCTGGTATATTTCTCCTGATATATTTCTCCTGGTATATTTCTCCTGGTATATTTCTCCTGGTATATTTCTCCTGATATATTTCTCCTGGTATATTTCTCCTGGTATATTTCTCCTGGTATATTTCTCCTGGTATATTTCTCCTAGTATATTTCTCCTAGTATATTTCTCCTGGTATATTTCCCCTGGTATATTTCTCCTAGTATATTTCCCCTGGTATATTTCTCCTGGTATATTTCTCCTAGCATATTTCTTCTGGTATATTTCTCCTGGAATATTTCTCCTAGTATATTTCTCCTGGTATATTTCTCCTAGCATATTTCTCCTGGTATATTTCTCCTGGTATATTTCTCCTAGTATATTTCTCCTGGTATATTTCTCCTAGCATATTTCTCCTGGTATATTTCTCCTGGTATATTTCTCTTGGTATATTTCTCGTGGTATATTTCCCCTGGTATATTTCTCCTAGCATATTTCTCCTGGTATATTTCTCCTAGTATATTTCTCTTGGTATGTTTCCCCTGGTATATTTCTCCTAGCATATTTCTCCTGGTATATTTCTCCTGGTATATTTCTCCTGGTATATTTCTCCTAGCATATTTCTCCTGGTATATTTCTCCTGGTATATTTCTCCTGGTATATTTCTCCTGGTATATTTCTCCTGGTGTATTTCTCCTAGTATATTTCTCCTGGTATATTTCTCCTGGCATATTTCTCCTAGTATATTTCTCCTGGTATATTTCTCCTGGTATATTTCTCCTGGTATATTTCTCCTGGCATATTTCTCCTAGTATATTTCTCCTAGTATATTTCTCCTGGTATATTTCTCCTGGTATATTTCTCCTGGTATATTTCCCCTGGCATATTTCTCCTAGTATATTTCTCCTAGTATATTTCTCCTGGTATACTTCTCCTGGTACATTCCTCCTGGTATATTTCTCCTGGTATATTTCTCCTGGTATATTTCTCTTGGTATATTTCTCCTGGTATATTTCCCTTGGTATATTTCCCCTGGTATATTTCCCCTGGTATATTTCCCCTGGTATATTTCTCCTAGTATATTTCTCCTGGTATGTTTCTCCTGGCATATTTCTCATAGTATATTTCTCCTAGTATATTTCTCCTGGTATACTTCTCCTGGTATATTTCCCCTGGTATATTTCTCCTGGTATATTTCTCCTGGTATACTTCTGGTATATTCCTCCTGGTATATTTCTCCTGGTATATTTCTCCTGGTATATTTCTCCTGGTATATTTCTCTTGGTATATTTCGCCTGGTATATTTCCCTTGGTATATTTCCCCTGGTATATTTCCCCTGGTATATTTCCCCTGGTATATTTCTCCTGGTATATTTCTCATGGTATATTTCCCCTTGTATGTTTCTCCTGGCATATTTCTCATAGTATATTTCTACTAGTATATTTCTCCTGGTATACTTCTGGTATATTTCTCCTGGTATATTTCTCCTGGTATATTTCCCCTGGTATATTTCTCCTGGTATACTTCTCCTGGTATATTTCCCCTGGTATATTTCCCCTGGTATATTTCCCCTGGTATATTTCTCCTGGTATACTTCTCCTGGTATATTTCCCCTGGTATATTTCTCCTGGTATACTTCTCCTGGTATATTTCCCCTGGTATATTTCTCCTGGTATACTTCTCCTGGTATATTTCCCCTGGTATATTTCTCCTGGTATACTTCTCCTGGTATATTTCCCCTGGTATATGTCTCCTGGTATATTTCTCCTGGTATATTTCCCCTGGTATATTTCTCCTGGTATACTTCTGGTATATTTCCCCTGGTATATTTCCCCTGGTATATGTCTCCTGGTATATTTCCCCTGGTATATTTCCCCTGGTATATGTCTCCTGGTATATTTCCCCTGGTATATTTCCCCTGGTAT
>NC_091386.1:1262500-1265000 GCF_038502225.1 Cherax quadricarinatus
ATCAGGTGGGATTGGGCCTTATACAAGACCACAGACCTACATCCCTGCAGCTGCCTCAGTACCCTACCTCTCTCAAGGGCAGGCACCTTACCTTCCACATTCCCTACACCCACCACCTCAAGCTGACCACTTCATCATGAGGAGCCAGTCTATCAGCATCCTGTCGGCCAACATTGATGGGGTTTCATTACTAATGTTGGAGAGCTCACTTAGCTTTGTGAACACTCGACGTCCCGACATGATAGCTGTTGTTGAAACATTTTTGGATGACAGGACTCCAGAAAATTTTGCAAGAATTGCTGGCTACACCTCATGGATGAGAAGAGACAGGCAAGGGCAAGGAGGTGGTGTTGCTGTGTCTTCTCTAAAAGTGTTCATGACCAGCACATAGATGTTGCCAACCCTACACATCTTGAAATGATGTTCTTCAAGCTCTGTATAAACACTAGTACCTCTGTACTAGCATGTGCAATGTACAGACCTCAGAGGCAACATGCAGACCCTCTCAACTTCCTAATGGAAAATATTGACCCCCTTCTGCTACAACACAACTGTCAACATATTATAATTGTTGGTGACCTCAACCAGCACCTTATACAGAGGGACTTTGATGACCTTCTTGCAGTGTTTGACATGAGAAACTTTGTTGATTTCCCTACTCATATCTCTGGCTCCTCCCTTGACCCAGTAGTGAGTGATCTGGCAGAAGGCATAGTCACTTGTCAACCCCTCGGGTACGTTGGATCGTCTGACCACAAGGCTGTTTTTACCACACTTAAGATCCCAACAGAACGAGGTGAGGAGTCCACACGCACAACCTGGCTATGGGAAAGAGGTAATTGGCCCAGCCCTTTGCTCTGAGCTCGCCACCACCGACTGGAATGCTCTTCTCCAGGGGATGTTGACAACCAAGTGAAAGCCTTCACTGGACACATCCATTAATCTGCAACAAGAACACATTCCTCACCGGCAATATGTGACAAAGCCTACAGATCAGCCTTGGTTTGGCTTTCGTTGTAGAGGAGGCTGCTACTGCTAAGTACAAAGCATGGCGAAGGTATAAGAGACATCCTACCACCTATAACAGGAACTTGCACATGCAAGCCTGTAGGCATATGGGTGATGTTCAAAAGTGGGCCATTGCTAAATGGGAGTTGGACACTAAAAGAAAGTTAGCATCAGGTAGGGTAGGTTCCAAAACCTGGTGGTCCATGGTCAAGGACAGACAAGGTTATCTGCCTGATGAACTTATTCCACCTCTAAATCGACAGGATGGGACCACCTCTACTAGTAGTCAAGAGAAAGCGGACCTCTTTGCTGAACACTTTGCTACCAAAATGCAAGTTCCTGATCCAGCAAGGGACCCTCCTTGGCTAGCTGCAAGAACTGTGTCAAAACTGTCAGGGGTGACAATAAGGCAGGAGGAGGTGCATTTCCTTCTTAAATCACTTGACCAAGAAAGGCTGTGGGCCCAGACAAGTTGAGCCCAAGATTGTTGAGAAGATGTGCAGACCAGCTAGCAGCACCTCTAACTCGCATCTTTCAGCACTGCCTAGTACAGTGCAAATGGCCCTCTCCATGGAAAGAGGCAAATGTAGTCCCTGTTCACAAAAAGAAGAGCAGAGCAGAAATCAGCAACTACAGACCAGTGTCACTCCTGTCAATCACTGGTAAGATCCTTGAGACAATAATCTCAAGACAAATGACAGATTTTTTTGACTACCACTCACTACTTTGTGATCGTCAATATGGCTTCAGGAAAGGTTACTCTGCTGCTGATCTGTTGTTAAACCTCTCCACTAAGTGGCACCAGTCACTGGATGAATCCAAAGTCAGCTGTGTGGTAGCACTGGACATTGCTGGCGCTTTCGACCGGGTGTGGCACCAGGGCCTCTTAGCAAAACTTCAAGCACTGGGAATTGCAGGCTCTACGCTATGTCTCCTCAGTGATTACCTTCATGGTAGATCTCTAGTGTAGTCCTCAATGGAACGGAATCAGCAAGACATCCTATTGGGGCAAGCGTTCCACAAGGAAGTGTGCTGGGTCCACTGTTATGGAATGTCTACTTCAACGACCTTCTTCATCTCATCCCAGAATCACATGCATATGCAGACGACTGTACACTGACATTCACTTATCCAAGAGAAGAAATGCCAGCTGCTCTAAGCTACATCAATCACCAGCCGAGAGCTATATCAGCTTGGGGAAATAGATGGCAAGTAACATTTGCACCTGAGAAAACGCAAATGATGATCGTCTCTAGGCACCATGATGGTAATGCTGGTGCAGTAGTAAGGATGAATGGGAGGATGTTGGCACCTGGAGAAGAAGTTGATATCCTTGGGGGGTGAAATTTGACTCCAAACTAACCATGAAGAACCATGTTGTAAATCTTGCAAACAAGGCAGCCAGGAAGCTTACAGCACTTCGCCGTATCTCGCATCTGCTTGACAGTAGGGGTTGCAAGATACTGTACGAGGCACAAGTACGCTCACACCT
>NC_091386.1:1272500-1295000 GCF_038502225.1 Cherax quadricarinatus
TACCTTGTGGAACACTGGGAGCCAGTACTGTACCTTGTGGAACACTGGGAGCCAGTACTGTACCTTGTGGAACACTGGGAGCCAGTACTGTGCCTTGTGGAACACTGGGAGCCAGCACTGTACCTTGTGGAACACTGGGAGCCAGTACTGTGCCTTGTGGAACACTGGGAGCCAGTACTGTACCTTGTGGAACACTGGGAGCCAGTACTGTACCTTGTGTAACACTGGGTACTGTACCTTGTGGAACACTGGGAGCCAGTACCGTACCTTGTGGAACACTGGGAGCCAGTACCGTACCTTGTGGAACACTGGGAGCCAGTACCGTACCTTGTCGAACACTGGGAGCCAGTACCGTACCTTGTGGAACACTGGGAGCCAGTACCGTACCTTGTCGAACACTGGGAGCCAGTACCGTACCTTGTCGAACACTGGGAGCCAGTACTGTACCTTGTGGAACACTGGGTACTGTACCTTGTGGAACACTGGGAGCCAGTACTGTGCCTTGTGGAACACTTGGAGCCAGTACTGTACCTTGTGGAACACTGGGAGCCAGTACTGTACCTTGTGGAACACTGGGAGCCAGTACTGTACCTTGTGGAACACTGGGAGCCAGTACTGTACCTTGTGGAACACTGGGAGCCAGTACCGTACCTTGTGGAACACTGGGAGCCAGTACCGTACCTTGTGGAACACTGGGAGCCAGAACTGTACCTTGTGGAACACTGGGAGCCAGTACTGTACCTTGTGGAACACTGGGAGCCAGTACCGTACCTTGTGGAACACTGGGAGCCAGTACTGTACCTTGTGGAACACTGGGAGCCAGTACTGTACCTTGTGGAACACTGGGAGCCAGTACTGTACCTTGTGGAACACTGGGAGCCAGTACTGTACCTTGTGGAACACTAGGAGCTAGTACTGTACCTTGTGGAACACTGGGAGCCAGTACTGTACCTTGTGGAACACTGGGAGCCAGTACTGTACCTTGTGGAACACTGGGAGCCAGTACTGTACCTTGTGGAACACTGGGAGCCAGTACTGTACCTTGTGGAACACTGGGAGCCAGCACTGTACCTTGTGGAACACTGGGAGCCAGCACTGTACCTTGTGGAACACTGGGAGCCAGTACTGTACCTTGTGGAACACTAGGAGCCAGTAGTGTACCTTGTGGAAAACTGGGAGCCAGTACTGTACCTTGTGGAACACTGGGAGCCAGTATTGTACCTTGTGAAACACTGGGAGCCAGTACCGTACCTTGTCGAACACTGGGAGCCAGTACTGTACCTTGTGGAACACTGGGAGCCAGTACTGTACCTTGTGGAACACTAGGCGCCAGTACTGTGCCTTGTGGAACACTAGGAGCCAGTACTGTACCTTGTGGAACACTGGGAGCCAGTACTGTACCTTGTGGAACACTGGGAGCCAGTACCTTACCTTGTGGAACACTAGGAACCAGTACTGTACCTTGTGGAACACTGGGAGCCAGTACTGTACCTTGTGGAACACTGGGAGCCAGTACTGTACCTTGTGGAACACTGGGAGCAAGTACTGTACCTTGTGGAACACTAGGAGCCAGTACTGTACCTTGTGGAACACTGGGAGCCAGTACTGTACCTTGTGGAACACTGGGAGCCAGTACTGTACCTTGTGAAACACTGGAAGCCAGTACTGTACCTTGTGGAACACTGGGAGCCAGTACTGTACCTTGTGGAACACTGGAAGCCAGTACTGTACCTTGTGGAACACTGGGAGCCAGTACTGTACCTTGTGGAACACTAGGAGCCAGTACTGTACCTTGTGGAACACTGGGAGCCAGTACTGTACCTTGTGGAACACTGGGAGCCAGTACTGTACCTTGTGGAACACTGGGAGCCAGTACTGTACCTTGTGGAACACTGGGAGCCAGTACTGTACCTTGTGGAACACTAGGAGCCAGTACTGTACCTTGTGGAACACTGGGAGCCAGTACTGTACCTTCTGGAACACTGGGAGCCAGCACTGTACCTTGTGGAACACTGGGAGCCAGTACTGTACCTTGTGGAACACTGGGAGCCAGTACTGTACCTTGTGGAACACTGGGAGCCAGTACTGTACCTTGTGGAACACTGGGAGCCAGTACTGTACCTTGTGGAACACTGGGAGCCAGTACTGTACCTTGTGGAACACTGGGAGCCAGTACTGTACCTTGTGGAACACTGGGAGCCAGTACTGTACCTTGTGGAACACTGGGAGCCAGTACTGTACCTTGTGGAACACTGGGAACCAGTACTGTACCTTGTGGAACACTGGGAGCCAGTACTGTACCTTGTGGAACACTGGGAACCAGTACTGTACCTTGTGGAACAATGGGAGCCAGTACCGTACCTTGTGGAACACTAGGAACCAGTACTGTACCTTGTGGAACACTGGGAACCAGTACTGTACATTGCGGAACACTGGGAGCCAGTACTGTACCTTGTGGAACACTGGGAGCCAGTACTGTACCTTGTGGAACACTGGGAGCCAGTACTGTACCTTGTGGAACACTGGGAGCCAGTACTGTACCTTGTGGAACACTGGGAGCCAGTACTGTACCTTGTGGAACACTGGGAGCCAGTACTGTACCTTGTGGAACACTGGGAGCCAGTACTGTACCTTGTGGAACACTGGGAGCCAGTACTGTACCTTGTGGAACACTGGGAACCAGTACTGTACCTTGTGGAACACTGGGAGCCAGTACTGTACCTTGTGGAACACTGGGAACCAGTACTGTACCTTGTGGAACAATGGGAGCCAGTACCGTACCTTGTGGAACACTAGGAACCAGTACTGTACCTTGTGGAACACTGGGAACCAGTACTGTACATTGCGGAACACTGGGAGCCAGTACTGTACCTTGTGGAACACTGGGAGCCAGTACTGTACCTTGTGGAACACTGGGAACCAGTACCGTACCTTGTGGAACACTGGGAGCCAGTACTGTACCTTGTGGAACACTGGGAGCCAGTACTGTACCTTGTGGAACACTGGGAACCAGTACCGCACCTTGTGGAACACTGGGAGCCAGTACTGTACCTTGTGGAACACTGGGAGCCAGTACTGTACCTTGTGGAACACTGGGAGCCAGTACCGTACCTTGTGGAACACTGGGAGCCAGTACTGTACCTTGTGGAACACTGGGAACCAGTACCGTACCTTGTGGAACACTGGGTACTGTACCTTGTGGAACACTGGGAGCCAGTACCGTACCTTGTGGAACACTGGGAGCCAGTACTGTACCTTGTGGAACATTGGGAGCCAGTACTGTACCTTGTGGAACACTGGGAACCAGTACTGTACCTTGTGGAACACTGGGAACCAGTACCGTACCTTGTGGAACACTGGGAGCCAGTACTGTACCTTGTGGAACACTGGGAGCCAGTACTGTACCTTGTGGAACACTGGGAACCAGTACCGTACCTTGTGGAACACTGGGAGCCAGTACTGTACCTTGTGGAACACTGGGAGCCAGTACTGTGCCTTGTGGAACACTGGGAGCCAGTACTGTACCTTGTGGAACACTGGGAGCCAGTACTGTACCTTGTGGAACACTGGGAGCCAGTACTGTACCTTGTGGAACACTGGGAGCCAGTACTGTACCTTGTGGAACACTGGGAGCCAGTACTGTACCTTGTGGAACACTGGGAGCCAGTACTGTACCTTGTGGAACACTGGGAGCCAGTACTGTACCTTGTGGAACACTGGGAGCCAGTACTGTACCTTGTGGAACACTGGGAGCCAGTACCGTACCTTGTGGAACACTGGGAGCCAGTACTGTACCTTGTGGAACACTGGGAGCCAGTACTGTACCTTGTGGAACACTGAGAGCCAGTACCGTACCTTGTGGAACACTGGGAGCCAGTACTGTACCTTGTGGAACACTGGGAGCCAGTACCGTACCTTGTGGAACACTGGGAGCCAGTACTGTACCTTGTGGAACAGAGCTTTTCACTGTGGCAGCCTCTGACTCTGTTTACAACTATTCTTTGTGTTCTCTTAGCCAGATAATTAAAACTTCTTCTGCCCAGCTTTCCAGTTATTCTGGAATGTCGTTCCAGTTATTCTCTTAACAATCATTTTGTGCGCTATTACACCACTGTCGCACTTGTCGAAGGCTTTTGCGAAGTCTCTCTATACTGCATCTGTATTTTCCTTGTCCTCCAGTGCATCCTAGACCATGTCATTGTGGTCCAGTAGTTGTGAGAGTCAGGGACGACCATCTAAGACCATGTCATTGTGGTCCAGTAGTTGTGAGAGTCAGGAACGACCATCTAAGACCATGTCATTGTGGTCCAGTAGTTGTGAGAGTCAGGGACGACCATCTAAGACCATGTCATTGTGGTCCAGTAGTTGTGAGATCCAGGAACGACCATCTAAGACCATGTCATTGTGGTGCAGTAGTTGTGAGAGTCAGGGACGACCATCTAAGACCATGTCATTGTGGTCCAGTAGTTGTGAGAGCCAGGAACGACCATCTAAGACCATGTCATTGTGGTGCAGTAGTTGTGAGAGTCAGGAACGACCATCCTAGAGCATGTCATTGTGGTCCAGTAGTTGTGAGAGTCAGGGACGACCATCCTAGACCATGTCATTGTGGTCCAGTAGTTGTGAGAGTCAGGAACGACCATCCTAGAGCATGTCATTGTGGTGCAGTAGTTGTGAGAGTCAGGAACGACCATCTAAGACCATGTCATTGTGGTCCAGTAGTTGTGAGAGTCAGGGACGACCATCCTAGACCATGTCATTGTGGTCCAGTAGTTGTGAGAGTCAGGAACGACCATCCTAGAGCATGTCATTGTGGTGCAGTAGTTGTGAGAGCCAGGAACGACCATCTAAGACCATGTCATTGTGGTCCAGTAGTTGTGAGAGTCAGGAACGACCATCCTAGAGCATGTCATTGTGGTGCAGTAGTTGTGAGAGCCAGGAACGACCATCTAAGACCATGTCATTGTGGTCCAGTAGTTGTGAGAGCCAGGAACGACCATCCTAGACCATGTCATTGTGGTGCAGTAGTTGTGAGAGTCAGGGACGACCATCCTAGACCATGTCATTGTGGTGCAGTAGTTGTGAGAGTCAGGGACGACCATCCTAGACCATGTCATTGTGGTGCAGTAGTTGTGAGAGTCAGGAACGACCATCTAAGACCATGTCATTGTGGTCCAGTAGTTGTGAGAGTCAGGAACGACCATCTAAGACCATGTCATTGTGGTCCAGTAGTTGTGAGAGTCAGGAACGACCATCTAAGACCATGTTATTGTGGTCCAGTAGTTGTGAGAGTCAGGGACGACCATCCTAGACCATGTCATTGTGGTCCAGTAGTTGTGAGAGTCAGGAACGACCATCTAAGACCATGTCATTGTGGTCCAGTAGTTGTGAGAGTCAGGGACGACCATCCTAGACCATGTCATTGTGGTCCAGTAGTTGTGAGAGTCAGGAACGACCATCCTAGACCATGTCATTGTGGTGCAGTAGTTGTGAGAGTCAGGGACGACCATCCTAGACCATGTCATTGTGGTGCAGTAGTTGTGAGAGTCAGGGACGACCATCCTAGACCATGTCATTGTGGTGCAGTAGTTGTGAGAGCCAGGAACGACCATCTAAGACCATGTCATTGTGGTCCAGTAGTTGTGAGAGCAAGGAACGACCATCCTAGACCATGTCATTGTGGTGCAGTAGTTGTGAGAGTCAGGGACGACCATCCTAGACCATGTCATTGTGGTGCAGTAGTTGTGAGAGCCAGGAACGACCATCTAAGACCATGTCATTGTGGTCCAGTAGTTGTGAGAGCCAGGAACGAACATCTAAGACCATGTCATTGTGGTCCAGTAGTTGTGAGAGCCAGGAACGACCATCTAAGACCATGTCATTGTGGTCCAGTAGTTGTGAGAGCCAGGAACGTCCATCTAAGACCATGTCATTGTGGTCCAGTAGTTGTGAGAGCCAGGAACGACCATCTAAGACTATGTCACAGTGGTCCAGTAGTTGTGAGAGCCAGGAACGACCATCTAAGACTATGTCACAGTGGTCCAGTAGTTGTGAGAGCCAGGAACGACCATCTAAGACTATGTCACAGTGGTCCAGTAGTTGTGAGAGCCAGGAACGACCATCTAAGACTATGTCACAGTGGTCCAGTAGTTGTGAGAGCCAGGAACGACCATCTAAGACTATGTCACAGTGGTCCAGTAGTTGTGAGAGCCAGGAACGACCATCTAAGACTATGTCACAGTGGTCCAGTAGTTGTGAGAGCCAGGAACGACCATCTAAGACTATGTCACAGTGGTCCAGTAGTTGTGAGAGCCAGGAACGACCATCTAAGACTATGTCACAGTGGTCCAGTAGTTGTGAGAGCCAGGAACGACCATCTAAGACTATGTCACAGTGGTCCAGTAGTTGTGAGAGCCAGGAACGACCATCTAAGACTATGTCACAGTGGTCCAGTAGTTGTGAGAGCCAGGAACGACCATCTAAGACTATGTCACAGTGGTCCAGTAGTTGTGAGAGCCAGGAACGACCATCTAAGACTATGTCACAGTGGTCCAGTAGTTGTGAGAGCCAGGAACGACCATCTAAGACTATGTCACAGTGGTCCAGTAGTTGTGAGAGCCAGGAACGACCATCTAAGACTATGTCACAGTGTTCCAGTAGTGAGAGCCAGGAACGACCATCTAAGACTATGTCACAGTGGTCCAGTAGTTGTGAGAGCCAGGAACGACCATCCAAGACCATGTCATTGTGGTCCAGTAGTTGTGAGAGCCAGGAACGACCATCTAAGACCATGACATTGTGGTCCAGTAGTTGCGAGAGCCAGGAACGACCATCTAAGATCATGTCATTGTGGTCCAGTAGTTGTGAGAGCCAGGAACGACCATCTAAGACCATGTCATTGTGGTCCAGTAGTTGTGAGAGCCAGGAACGACCATCTAAGACCATGTCATTGTGGTCCAGTAGTTGTGAGAGCCAGGAACGACCATCTAAGACCATGTCATTGTGGTCCAGTAGTTGTGAGAGCCAGGAACGACCATCTAAGACCATGTCATTGTGGTCCAGTAGTTGTGAGAGCCAGGAACGACCATCTAAGACTATGTCACAGTGGTCCAGTAGTTGTGAGAGCCAGGAACGACCATCTAAGACTATGTCACAGTGGTCCAGTAGTTGTGAGAGCCAGGAACGACCATCTAAGACTATGTCACAGTGGTCCAGTAGTTGTGAGAGCCAGGAACGACCATCTAAGACTATGTCACAGTGGTCCAGTAGTTGTGAGAGCCAGGAACGACCATCTAAGACTATGTCACAGTGGTCCAGTAGTTGTGAGAGCCAGGAACGACCATCTAAGACTATGTCACAGTGGTCCAGTAGTTGTGAGAGCCAGGAACGACCATCTAAGACTATGTCACAGTGGTCCAGTAGTTGTGAGAGCCAGGAACGACCTGCTCTAACCCCATGTTGCCCTGGGTTGTACAACTGTTGTGAATCCAAGTGTATAGTAATCTTGCTTCCTAACCCTCAAAGATTAACCTAACAGCACGTCAGTGCTAGAGGCCTACAGAGGCCTCTGTAACCCTCTAGCACATTTTTATTTCCAGTCTTCCTCACTTGATCCCACAGGCCATCCCACTCCCAGTTCAAACTGGTAGCAGTTCAGCATCCATATACAGTTACCTTCTCATTAACAACTAAATATGATCCTAATCTCCTTACCAGACCGCCTCATGTCACCCTACACTACCATCTCCTCTGGAAGCCACCACCACAATCCTAGCAGCATCACGAGCAAGCAGTCCTAGCAGGTACTAGGTCAAGCAGTCCTAGCAGGCAGCAGATCAAGCAGCAGTCACAGTCATCTGGGCTACACCACACACACCACGAATACTTCTGAAATTACACCTTATCGAAAGGGAATTCGATGCGGCCACAACTCAGACCAAGTCACTGGTCAGAGATCCACAAGGATGCTAGTCTCCCGTGGAGACCAGCATCCTTGTGGATGCTGGTCCTTGTGCAGAGACCATCCTCCTTACTGCCCCTTGTATCAGGGTCACCGTCCCCATCAATCAGGCTGTTGCTGCAGAAGCTTGTATGATTTATCTGTCATCTTACGTGTCCGTGGGACAGCAAAAGATACTGCCAGAGTGCAAAACATTTAACAAGCTTCTATTTCACACCTCATGTAGGAAGGCAGTACCTCCCTGGATGGTTGCTGCCTACCACCCACTATGACCAATGATTAACAAAACCAAGAGGTGGAGTTCGACTTCCTGGAGTCACAGTTAGGGGGGACACACAAGACATACCAACGTGGGTACAGTAATCGCTACAGGGCACGAGTTAATCTCTTTAAATCCCCAGGAAATACCGAAGTAGAGTTGTAAATACACTTATACCAGTGCCCACAGTGCCCACAACAGTACCCATAGTACCAACAGTACCCACAAGTGCCCACAGTACCCACAACAGTACCAATGGTACCAACAGTACCCACAAGTGCCCACAGTACCCACAACAGTACCCATAGTACCAACAGTACCCACAGTACTCACAACAGTACCCATAGTACCAACAGTACCCACAAGTGCCCACAGTACCCACAACAGTACCCATAGTACCAACAGTACCCACAAGTGCCCACAGTGCCCACAACAGTACCCACAAGTGCCCACAGTACCCACAACAGTACCCATAGTACCAACAGTACCCACAAGTGCCCACAGTACCCACAACAGTACCCATAGTACCAACAGTACCCACAACAGTACACATAGTACCAACAGTACCCACAAGTGCCCACAGTACCCACAACAGTACCAATGGTACCAACAGTACCCACAAGTGCCCACAGTACCCACAACAGTACCAATGGTACCAACAGTACCCACAAGTGCCCACAGTACCCACAACAGTACCCATAGTACCAACAGTACCCACAGTACCCACAACAGTACCCATAGTACCAACAGTACCCACAAGTGCCCACAGTACCCACAACAGTACCCATAGTACCAACAGTACCCACAAGTGCCCACAGTACCCACAACAGTACCCATAGTACCAACAGTACCAACAGTACTCACAACAGTACCCATAGTACCAACAGTACCCACAGTACCCACAACAGTACTCATAGTACCAACAGTACCCACAAGTGCCCACAGTACCCACAACAGTACCCATAGTACCAACAGTACTCACAAGTGCCCACAGTACCCACAACAGTACCCATAGTACCAACAGTACTCACAACAGTACCCATAGTACCAACAGTACCCACAGTACCCACAACAGCACTCTTAGTACCAACAGTACCCACAACAGTACCCATAGTACCAACAGTACCCACAAGTGCCCACAGTACCCACAACAGTACCCATAGTACCAACAGTACCAACAGTACTCACAACAGTATCCATAGTACCAACAGTACCCACAAGTGCCCACAGTACCCACAACAGTACCAATGGTACCAACAGTACCCACAAGTGCCCACAGTACCCACAGTACCAACAGTACCCACAAGTGCCCACAGTACCCACAACAGTACCAATGGTACCAACAGTACCCACAAGTGCCCACAGTATCCATAGTACCAACAGTACCCACAAGTGCCCACAGTACCCACAACAGTACCAATGGAACCAACAGTACCCACAAGTGCCCACAGTACCCACAGTACCAACAGTACCCACAAGTGCCCACAGTACCCACAATAGTACCCATAGTACCAACAGTACCCACAAGTGCCCACAGTACCCACAACAGTACCCATAGTACCAACAGTACCCACAAGTGCCCACAGTACCCACAATAGTACCCATAATACCAACAGTACCCACAAGTGCCCACAGTACCCACAATAGTACCCATAGTACCAACAGTACCCACAAGTGCCCACAGTACCCACAACAGTACCCATAGTACAAAGAGTACTCACAAGTGCCCACAGTACCCATAGTACCAACAGTATATACAAGTGCCCACAGTACCCACAACAGTATCCATAGTACAAAGAGTACTCAAGTGCCCACAGTATCCATAGTACCAACAGTACCCACAAGTGCCCACAGTACCCACAACAGTACCCATAGTACAAAGAGTACTCACAAGTGCCCACAGTACCCATAGTACCAACAGTACCCACAAGTGCCCACAGTACCCACAACAGTACCCATAGTACAAAGAGTACTCACAAGTGCCCACAGTACCCATAGTACCAACAGTACCCACAAGTGCCCACAGTACCCACAACAGTACCCATAGTACAAAGAGTACTCACAAGTGCCCACAGTACTCATAGTACCAACAGTACCCACAAGTGCCCACAGTACCCACAACACACTGGGTATACAATCCAACAGGCAAGTTGACATACTTAGTATAAAACTCGAGAGGTATATATGAATGTGTATAGACCAAGTGTATACACCGAGAACAGTATACATATACTGCTAGGTGAACACTGACAGCAGGTGTAAGGTAACTAACACCCAGGTACCTACTTACTGCTAGGTGAACACTAACAGCAGGTGTAAGGTAACTAACACCCAGGTACCTACTTACTGCTAGGTGAACACTGACAGCAGGTGTAAGGTAACTAACACCCAGGTACCTACTTACTTCTAGGTGAACACTGACAGCAGGTGTAAGGTAACTAACACCCAGGTACCTACTTACTTCTAGGTGAACACTGACAGCAGGTGTAAGGTAACTAACACCCAGGTACCTACCTACTGCTAGGTGAACACTGACAGCAGGTGTAAGGTAACTAACACCCAGGTACCTACTTACTGCTAGGTGAACACTAACAGCAGGTGTAAGGTAACTAACACCCAGGTACCTACTTACTGCTAGGTGAACACTGACAGCAGGTGTAAGGTAACTAACACCCAGGTACCTACTTACTGCTAGGTGAACACTGACAGCAGGTGTAACTAACACCCAGGTACCTACTTACTTCTAGGTGAACACTGACAGCAGGTGTAAGGTAACTAACACCCAGGTACCTACTTACTGCTAGGTGAACACTGACAGCAGGTGTAAAGTAACTAACACCCAGGTACCTACTTACTTCTAGGTGAACACTGACAGCAGGTGTAAGGTAACTAACACCCAGGTACCTACCTACTGCTAGGTGAACACTGACAGCAGGTGTAAGGTAACTAACACCCAGGTACCTACTTACTGCTAGGTGAACACTAACAGCAGGTGTAAGGTAACTAACACCCAGGTACCTACTTACTGCTAGGTGAACACTGACAGCAGGTGTAAGGTAACTAACACCCAGGTACCTACTTACTTCTAGGTGAAAATTGACAGCAGGTGTAAGGTAACTAACACCCAGGTACCTACTTACTGCTAGGTGAACACTGACAGCAGGTGTAAGGTAACTAACACCCAGGTACCTACTTACTGCTAGGTGAACACTGACAGCAGGTGTAACTAACACCCAGGTACCTACTTACTGCTAGGTGAACACTGACAGCAGGTGTAACTAACACCCAGGTACCTACTTACTGCTAGGTGAACACTAACAGCAGGTGTAAGGTAACTAACACCCAGGTACCTACTTACTGCTAGGTGAACACTAACAGCAGGTGTAAGGTAACTAACACCCAGGTACCTACTTACTGCTAGGTGAACACTAACAGCAGGTGTAAGGTAACACCTTCACGTACACAAGACACAGGTGTTAACAACCCAGGCACTAAATAGGGCCACAAAAGGCTAGGAGCACATATTTCGTGTCTCCTGAGGACCATCGTCAGCAGGTGAAGTCAAACTTACCCGAGTTAAGTCTCAGATCAATTAAGTTTAGTGACTTTCTTGTCAATTTCTAGATTTTATCGAGTCTACGGTGAGTTAGAGTGAGTTAGAGTGAGTTAGAGTGAGTTAGAGTGAGTTAGAGTGATTTAGAGTGAGTTAGAGTGAGTTAGAGTGAGTTAGAGTGAGTCAGAGTGAGTTAGAGTGAGTTAGAGTGAGTCAGAGTGAGTTAGAGTGAGTTAGAGTGAGTCAGAGTGAGTTAGAGTGAGTTAGAGTGAGTGAGAGTGAGTTAGAGTGAGTCAGAGTGAGTTAGAGTGAGTTAGAGTGAGTGAGAGTGAGTTAGTGAGAGAAGAATATATTTCAGTCTACCATGGGTGGAACACACCTGGATGTCTTCAAGACATAGCCAGGTGTGTGACTGGTGTACAACACACACCTGGATGTCTGCAAGACATAGCCAGGTGTGTGACTGGTGTACAACACACACCTGGATGTCTGCAAGACATAGCCAGGTGTGTGACTGGTGTACAACACACACCTGGATGTCTGCAAGACATAGCCAGGTGTGTGACTGGTGTACAACACACACCTGGATGTCTGCAAGACATAGCCAGGTGTGTGACTGGTGTACAACACACACCTGGATGTCTGCAAGACATAGCCAGGTGTGTGACTGGTGTACAACACACACCTGGATGTCTGCAAGACATAGCCAGGTGTGTGACTGGTGTACAACATACACCTGGATGTCTTCAAGACATAGCCAGGTGTGTGACTGGTGAACAACACACACCTGGTTGTCTTCAAGACATAGCCAGGTGTGTGACTGGTGTACAACACACACCTGGATGTCTGCAAGACATAGCCAGGTGTGTGACTGGTGTACAACACACACCTGGATGTCTTCAAGACATAGCCAGGTGTGTGACTGGTGTACAACACACACCTGGATGTCTTCAAGACATAGCCAGGTGTGTGACTGGTGAACAACACACACCTGGATGTCTTCAGGGCACAGTCAGGTGTGTAACTAGTACTCAACACACAACTGGCTGTCTTTAAGACACAGCCAGGTGTGTAACTAGTACTCAGCACACACCTGGCTGTCTTCAAGACACAGTCAGGTGTGTAACTGATCAACACACACCTGGCTGTCTGCAATACCAGAAAGTGAGTAAGGTAGAGAGGGAGAGAATGGGGTAGGAAGAGAGTGATGAAGACAGTGATTAAGGGAGTGACTGAGGGAGCGAGGGAGAGAGGGAGTAAGGGAGAGAGTGAGGGAGAGAGGGAGTAAGGGCGAGAGTGAGGGAGAGATGTAGTAAGGGAGAGAGTGAGGGAGGGTAAATGGATGGATATAGGAGGGAGGGAGGGAGGTAAATACCTCCCTGAGGTACGACTTACCAAGCTTCCAGTGAACTTCCCGCTCCAGCACAAACTTCTCACTCAGGAGTGGACTACACCCTCTCAGGGTGAACTTCCCACTCAAGCTGAGACTTCCCACTCAAGCTGAGACTTCCCACTCAAGCACGGACTTCACACTCACCTGTAACACACAAGAAATATTTAACAAATGCACCCAAGTCACATTTTTATGTTAATTCTAATAACGAAGTTAATATTATCTTAATATTTAGCATATAAATGGTTAATGGGGGTTTAAAACCTATCTACTATACGAAGGGCATTAAGGTAGGTAGTAGATTCGCCCGGCCTTGGCCTTTCCAAGAGGTGGCCCGGCCTTGGCTCCCTGTTATGGAGTGTCTCAGACCAATGTCTGCCATGGGAGGAGGTACAAGTACCTCCTCATCTTCTGGGACCAGCTGTCCCCAGGCCTAGCCCCATTCCCTGCCCCCACGGGGCTTGGAGGGAGAAGCTTGGCACCTTGGAATGCCAAAAACCCTGCCCACACTGGGCTCGAAGGGTGTGGCAGCTGCATAGCAGCAGATGATATCAGGAGGTGCAAAGGCAGCAAGCACTACAGGATCCTTTTGGAGCCACACCCCAGCTTTGGGCATTAAGTCCGAGTGCTGGGGAAGCTAAAGAATGCCTCTTGCTGTGAGTGTTACTGTTGCTACATCTGTCCGCTGCACTCCTCTGAGTGCTTACAAATTAATAAGAGACCCAGTAATAATAATAATAATAATAATCTATATTTCTATAAAGACATGATTCAAGTTATACAAGGATATTCTGGTGGGTAATTTACACACGTTACTCTGTACCTAATTAATGAGGAAGATGACTATGTAAAGTAGTTACCCCTTAAAAGCAAAAGTTTTCTCATATGGGCAACTTACAGAAAACGGTCTTTACTATAGCAGTAACTACGCTAATATTGGTTGGCCTGGTGGCTACAGGTCTCGCTTCACACACGGAGGGCCCGGGTTCGATTCCCGACGGGTGGAAACATTTCGACACGTTACCTTACACCTGTTGTCCTGTTCACCTAGCAGCAAATAGGTACCTGGGTGTTAGTCGACTGGTGTGGGTCACATCCTGGGTGTTAGTGGACTGGTGTGGGTGGCATCCTGGGTGTTAGTGGACTGGTGTGGGTCACATCCTGGGTGTTAGTCGACTGGTGTGGGTCACATCCTGGGTGTTAGTGGACTGGTGTGGGTCACATCCTGGGTGTTAGTGGACTGGTGTGGGTGGCATCCTGGGTGTTAGTGGACTGGTGTGGGTCACATCCTGGGTGTTAGTGGACTGGTGTGGGTCACATCCTGGGTGTTAGTGGACTGGTGTGGGTCACATCCTGGGTGTTAGTGGACTGGTGTGGGTGGCATCCTGGGTGTTAGTGGACTGGTGTGGGTCACATCCTGGGTGTTAGTCGACTGGTGTGGGTCACATCCTGGGTGTTAGTGGACTGGTGTGGGTCACATCCTGGGTGTTAGTGGACTGGTGTGGGTGGCATCCTGGGTGTTAGTGGACTGGTGTGGGTCACATCCTGGGTGTTAGTGGACTGGTGTGGGTCACATCCTGGGTGTTAGTGGACTGGTGTGGGTCACATCCTGGGTGTTAGTGGACTGGTGTGGGTCACATCCTGGGTGTTAGTGGACTGGTGTGGGTCACATCCTGGGTGTTAGTGAACTGGTGTGGGTCACATCCTGGGTGTTAGTGGACTGGTGTGGGTCACATCCTGGGTGTTAGTGGACTGGTGTGGGTCACATCCTGGGTGTTAGTGGACTGGTGTGGGTCACATCCTGGGTGTTAGTGGACTGGTGTAGGTGGCATCCTGGGTGGCTAACCCTCCGGGGTTAAAAATCCAAACGAAATCTTATCTTACGTAGAAATTTGGTAACAACATAGTTACCCCTTAACGCCAGAAATTTTTCTCTCATGCGTAACCTAAAGAAAACGTTCCTCACTACAACAGTAACTACGCTATTTCCTCGCTGAGTAAATACGTAGACTCAGGGTGAGTTTACCTCCAACTAATGTATATTAAGTTCACCTACAACTAATGTATATTAAGTTTACCTCCAACTAATGTATATTAAGTTTACCTACAACTAATGTATATTAAGTTTACCACCAACTAATGTATATTAAGTTTACCACCAACTAATGTATATTAAGTTTACCACCAACTAATGTATATTAAGTTTACCTACAACTAATGTATATTAAGTTTACCTACAACTAATGTATATTAAGTTTACCACCAACTAATGTATATTAAGTTTACCACCAACTAATGTATATTAAGTTTACCACCAACTAATGTATATTAAGTTTACCACCAACTAATGTATATTAAGTTTACCACCAACTAATGTATATTAAGTTTACCACCAACTAATGTATATTAAGTTTACCTCCAACTAATGTATATTAAGTTTACCACCAACTAATGTATATTAAGTTTACCTCCAACTAATGTATATTAAGTTTACCTCCAACTAATGTATATTAAGTTTACCTCCAACTAATGTATATTAAGTTTACCACCAACTAATGTATATTAAGTTTACCACCAACTAATGTATATTAAGTTTACCACCAACTAATGTATATTAAGTTTACCTCCAACTAATGTATATTAAGTTTACCACCAACTAATGTATATTAAGTTTACCTCCAACAAGACAACAATAAACAACTATAACTAAATAATACATTTTATTGAGTTTACCCTAAGAAAAAAGCTTACCTTAAAATACATATATTTTCAAGTTTACCCTAAAATACATTGTTAGTTTACTCTTAAGTATATTTGTTTAGTTTAAGCTAAAATACCTTTTATTCGAGGTTTACCATAAAATACCTTTTTATTAAAGTTTACCCTAAAATATTTTTTATTCCAGTTTACCATGAAGTACTAATCTCTTTTAGTTAACCCTATTTTTCAACTTAAATTATTTTGCTTAGTTTACCCTAAAATAATTTGATTAGTTTACGCTAAAATAATTTGCTTAGTTTACCCTAAAATAATTGGTTTAGTTTACCCTAAAATAATTGGTTTAGTTTACCCTAAAATAATTGGTTTATTTTACCCTAAAATAATTGGTTTAGTTTACCCTAAAATAATTGGTTTAGTTTACCCTAAAATAATTGGTTTATTTTACCCTAAAATAATTGGTTTAGTTTACCCTAAAATAATTGGTTTAGTTTACCCTAAAATAATTGGTTTAGTTTACCCTAAAATAATTGGTTTAGTTTACCCTAAAATAATTGGTTTAGTTTACCCTAAAATAATTGGTTTAGTTTACCCTAAAATAATTTGCCTAGTTTACCCTAAATTTTGTTTAGTTTACCCTAAAATACATTATAAATCTGGCAGTAATAACCACACAAATATTGCGTTGGTATCGTCAATACTCAGACCTAAATTTACCATCAAGGTAATTAATGTAATCATTAATGACCGAGGGTCATTTAAGTGCTTTAATTACCTTTAACAAAGCAATCTAAAGTGAAGGAGGGGAGATACAGTATCAACTTCCTGGTGCAGTCTGCAACCAGTGCAGCCATCCCTCCGATAACTGAATTATCTCTCTCTCTCTCTCTCTCTCTCTCTCTCTCTCTCTCTCTCTCTCTCTCTCTCCTTCTATCTCCCTCTCTCCCTCCCTCTCTTTTCCTCTATCTCTCTCTACCCCCGCCCGGAGAGACGTACCATGATTTCCTAGCTATCAAAACATGGGATGGATAACTAGAAACTTCAAAAGAATGATTAGATAACTAGAACTTTCAAAACAAGGGATGGATAACTAGAGCCTTCAAAACAAGGGATTGATAAGAACCTTCAAAACAAGGGATGGATAATGAGAACCTTGAAAACAAGGAATCGATAACTAGAACCTTCAAAACGGATGGATAATGAGAACCTTGAAAACAAGGAATGGATAACTAGAACCTTCAAAACAAGGAATGGATAACTAGAACCTTCAAAACAAGGGCTGCCAAGCCAGTGATGATCCTCTTAAAGTCACTTGTTCTCTCTAGGTTGGAACATTACTGTACACTAACAGCAACTTTCAAGGCAGGTGAAATACAGACCTGGAGAATGTGCAGAGAACCTTCACTGTTCGTATAAGCACAGTCAAGGACCTTAATTACTGGGAATGCTTGAAGTTCCTTCACCTGTACTCTCTGAAACGCTCGATACGTTAGGTTTAAAGCCTATCCACTACACGAAGGTCATCAAGGCTGCATGTCACCTGTACACAACCCGTCTAGAACACTGTAATACCTAAAACATTGAATAAAGTGAATTCTCAGTGTATATACAGAGATATACACCTCCAAGTGTATATACACAGAGATATACACCTCCAAGTGTATATACACTTCTGACCCAGTATAGTATATATATACAGAGATGTAGTTCTGAAAATACACATGCAAGTACTTTAGTAGATAAGAGGCGGGACCAGGAGCTATGAATCGACCCCTGGAAACACAATTAAGCTAGTACACTACTACAATAACATTATAAACAAGAGGTCATGGCCGAGGACGTCGTAATGACAACGTAACGCAGCTATCATGGCGTCCCGTTGTAACTATACCACCAACTACGTGATGGTTCAAGGCTCGACTCTCTTAAGAGTGTACTACGTGAAGTACACTTGATGTACACCCTGGTCCGCAAGTTGTACACACACATAGGGCAAAACACCTATGATAACGCAATGTTTCGCTTATGTAAGCTCTCGTAAAAGTGAGACGTCGCAGTGATTGGCTAAGTCAGAGATGTTGATTTACTGCTAAACTGCGAGGTAATTTATAGTAAGATGGAATAAAGTGTAAGAAACATCTCATTTAACGTTTTTAACGTGATGTTTTTAAACCAATTTCACTGACAATATCAGACAGAAAAGAATCATGGTCCAAGTCGGACCGAAACGTCGTGGTAAGTTCCTCTCTTCTATGTGCGGGTTATTTCTGTATCGTTCCAGTCACGGTATTGTGCCTTGTTGTTATTTAAGACGAATCAATTTCTTGGATAAGGTCTTCATTCATCCTGGATCAAACGAGGGGTTCATGATGCAGCTCATGAATGAACCTCTGCTATCATTTCTTTCCCGTAATTTTTCGATGGGATGGAGGTCAGGGATGTTCTCTGGCTACTGGATAACATTGACATTGTTCCTTGCGACAATGGGATGTTCTCTGGCTACTGGATAACGTTGACACTGTTCCTTGCAACTATGGGATGTTCTCTGGCTACTTGGATAACGTTGACATTGTTCCTTGCAACCATGGGATGTTCTCTGGCTACTGGATAACGTTGACATTGTTCCTTGCAACTATGGGATGTTCTCTGGCTACTGGATAACGTTGACATTGTTCCTTGCAACTATGGGATGTTCTCTGGCTACTGGATAACGTTGACATTGTTCCTTGCAACTATGGGATGTTCTGTGGTTCCTTGGGTAACATTGACATTGTCCCCTTGCAACTATGGGACTCTAGCCACTGGGTAACAGGGCCACTGTTCCCTTGCAACAATGTCCTGACCTGTGCCCCTGGGCACTGTCCTCCACAGCGTGTGCAGTGGCACCAGTCTTATGTAACGTCAGGATGTATTTTCTGGAGCATCAACACAACAAACTCCCTTCATCGTCGTCTCCATCGCCAGGAAATGTAATTCCCCAGACCTTTTTAATCCACTAAAACTGTACCAGACTTCCACTCTCCTTGAGGCTCTTATCTGTGGAGCTGAGGATGTAGTGACTGACATGATGGCTGTCTAGCATGTCTTCAACATCAGTGACTGACATGATGGTTGTCTAGCATGTCTTCAACATCAGTGACTGACATGATGGTTGTCTAGCATGTCTTCAACATCAGTGACTGACATGATGGCTGTCTAGCATGTCTTCAACATCAGTGACTGACATGATGGTTGTCTAGCATGTCTTCAACATCAGTGACTTACTGACATGATGGCTCTAACATGTCTTCAACATCAGTGACTTACTGATATGATGGCTCTAACATGTCTTCAACATCATTGACTGACATGATGGCTGTCTAACATGTCTTCAACATCAGTGACTGATATGATGGCTGTCTAGCATGTCTTCAACATCAGTGACTGATATGATGGCTGTCTAACATGTCTTCAACATCAGTGACTTACTGACATGATGGCTGTCTAACATGTCTTCAACATCAGTGACTGACATGATGGTTGTCTAGCATGTCTTCAACATCAGTGACTTACTGACATGATGGCTGTCTAGCATGTCTTCAACATCAGTGACTGACATGATGACTGTCTAACATGTCTTCAACATCAGTGACTGACATGATGACTGTCTAACATGTCTTCAACATCAGTGACTGACATGATGACTGTCTAACATGTCTTCAACATCAGTGACTGACATGATGACTGTCTAACATGTCTTCAACATCAGTGACTGACATGATGACTGTCTAACATGTCTTCAACATCAGTGACTGACATGATGACTGTCTAACATGTCTTCAACATCAGTGACTGACATGATGACTGTCTAACATGTCTTCAACATCGGTGACTGACATGATGACTGTCTATCATGTCTTCAACATCAGTGACTGACATGATGACTGTCTAACATGTCTTCAACATCAGTGACTGACATGATGACTGTCTAACATGTCTTCAACATCGGTGACTGACATGATGACTGTCTATCATGTCTTCAACATCAGTGACTGACATGATGACTGTCTAACATGTCTTCAACATCAGTGACTGACATGATGACTGTCTAACATGTCTTCAACATCAGTGACTGACATGATGACTGTCTAACATGTCTTCAACATCAGTGACTGACATGACTCTTGTATGGTTCTGTCTATAAAACATAAACGAGATATACCAAGACTCCTGCAAGATTAAGACATGATCAACCAGGCTGTGAGTGTCCATCACCCACAACACCAGTCATATACCTGTGACTGGCTTCCAGGACCATCCTGGGACCTGATCAACCAGGCTGTGAGTGTCCATCACCCACAACACCTGTCATATACCTGTGACTGGCTTCCAGGACCATCCTGGGACCTGATCAACCAGGCTGTGAGTGTCTATCACCCACAACACCTGTCATATACCTCTGACTGGCTTCCAGGACCATCCTGGGACCTGATCAACCAGGCTGTGAGTGTCCATCACCCACAACACCTGTCATATACCTGTGACTGGCTTCCAGAACCATCCTGGGACCTGATCAACCAGGCTGTGAGTGTCCATCACCCACAACACCTGTCATATACCTGTGACTGGCTTCCAGGACCATCCTGGGACCTGATCAACCAGGCTGTGAGTGTCTATCACCCACAACACCTGTCATATACCTGTGACTGGCTTCCAGGACCATCCTGGGACCTGATCAACCAGGCTGTGAGTGTCCATCACCCACAACACCTGTCATATACCTGTGACTGGCTTCCAGAACCATCCTGGGACCTGATCAACCAGGCTGTGAGTGTCCATCACCCACAACACCTGTCATATACCTGTGACTGGCTTCCAGGACCATCCTGGGACCTGATCAACCAGGCTGTGAGTGTCTATCACCCACAACACCTGTCATATACCTGTGACTGGCTTCCAGGACCATCCTGGGACCTGATCAACCAGGCTGTGAGTGTCTATCACCCACAACACCTGTCATATACCTGTGACTGGCTTCCAGGACCATCCTGGGACCTGATCAACCAGGCTGTGAGTGTCCATCACCCACAACACCTGTCATATACCTGTGATTGGCTTCCAGGACCATCCTGGGACCTGATCAATCAGGCTGTGAGTGTCCATCACCCACAACACCTGTCATATACCTGTGACTGGCTTTCAGGACCATCCTGGGACTTGATCAACCAGGCTGTGAGTGTCCATCACCCACAACACCTGTCATATACCTGTGACTGGCTTCCAGGACCATCCTGGGACCTGATCAACCAGGCTGTGAGTGTCTATCACCCACAACACCTGTCATATACCTGTGACTGGCTTCCAGGACCATCCTGGGACCTGATCAATCAGGCTGTGAGTGTCTATCACCCACAACACCAGTCATATACCTGTGACTGGCTTCCAGGACCATCCTGGGACCTGATCAACCAGGCTGTGAGTGTCTATCACCCACAACACCTGTCATATACCTGTGACTGGCTTCCAGGACCATCCTGGGACCTGATCAATCAGGCTGTGAGTGTCTATCACCCACAACACCTGTCATATACCTGTGACTGGCTTCCAGGACCATCCTGGGACCTGATCAACCAGGCTGTGAGTGTCCACCACCCACAACACCTGTCATATACCTGTGACTGGCTTCCAGGACCATCCTGGGACCTGATCAACCAGGCTGTGAGTGTCCATCACCCACAACACCTGTCATATACCTGTGACTGGCTTCCAGAACCATCCTGGGACCTGATCAACCAGGCTGTGAGTGTCTATCACCCACAACACCTGTCATATACCTGTGACTGGCTTCCAGGACCATCCTGGGACCTGATCAACCAGGCTGTGAGTGTCCATCACCCACAACACCTGTCATATACCTGTGACTGGCTTCCAGGACCATCCTGGGACCTGATCAACCAGGCTGTGAGTGTCCATCACCCACAACACCTGTCATATACCTGTGACTGGCTTCCAGGACCATCCTGGGACCTGATCAACCAGGCTGTGAGTGTCCATCACCCACAACACCTGTCATATACCTGTGACTGCCTTCCAGGACCATCCTGGGACCTGATCAACCAGGCTGTGAGTGTCCATCACCCACAACACCTGTCATATACCTGTGACTGGCTTCCAGGACCATCCTGGGACCTGATCAACCAGGCTGTGAGTGTCCATCACCCACAACACCTGTCATATACCTGTGACTGGCTTCCAGGACAATCCTGGGACCTGATCAACCAGGCTGTGAGTGTCCATCACCCACAACACCTGTCATATACCTGTGACTGGCTTCCAGGACCATCCTGGGACCTGATCAACCAGGCTGTGAGTGTCCATCACCCACAACACCTGTCAAATACCTGTGACTGGCTTCCAGGACAATCCTGGGACCTGATCAACCAGGCTGTGAGTGTCCATCACCCACAACACCTGTCATATACCTGTGACTGGCTTCCAGGACCATCCTGGGACCTGATCAACCAGGCTGTGAGTGTCCATCAAGCACAACACCTGTGAATAAAATATGTGTAAATAAAGGGATTTTATATTTGATATCAGTGGTGGAGTAGTGACCTGAAGGACGAGTTGGCACCATC